>NC_079190.1:481327634-481630134 GCF_029499605.1 Hyla sarda | reverse complement strand
AAATCAACTGGCTCCAGAAAGTTAAACAGATATGTAAATTACTTCTATTAAAAAATCTTACTCCTTCCAATAATTATCAGCTACTGAATTTGAGTTGTCCTCATCTGTCTGGAAACAGTGCTCTCTGCTGACATCTCTGCTTGTCTCGGGAACTGCACAGAGTAGAAGAGGTTTGCTATGGGGAATTTGCTTCTAATATGGACAGCTCTCGAGACAGGTGTCATCAGAGAGCACTTAAACAGAAAAGAACAACTCAACTTCAGCAGCTCATAAGTACTGAAAGGATTAAGATTTTTTAATAGAAGTAATTTACAAATCTGTTTAACTTTCTGGAGACAGTTGATATATATATATATATATTTATATAAAAAAAAGTTTTTTTTCCTGGATAACCCCTTTAAAGGAGTAGTTTGGTATATAAAAACGTATCCTCTATCTTAAGGATTGGGCATCTGTGCACATAATCACATAAACTACATTGTGTAAATTCATGCAGGACAAACAGAGCCTCAATAATGCAGACAAATAAAACTTTGAAGAATATCTAGTTCCTAGGGCAGTGTTTCCCAACCAGGGTGCCTCCAGCTGTTGCGAAACTACAACTCCCAGCATGCCCGGACAGCCGAAGGCTGTCCGGGCATGCTGGGAGTTGTAGTTTCGCAACAGCTGGAGGACTCTGGTTGAGAAACACTGCCCTAGGGGACCGAGTCAGTCTGCTCCTTCATCTCTACCTCACCTTGGCTTTTCCCTCCAGAGCCCCAGTGCCGGCGTATATTTTACTAATGGAGTCTCCGTTTGTGGACCACATGGAGCGGAAAACTTCCTGGAAGCGGGTGACCAGCTGTGGCTTCTCTGCTAGACCGAGGACTTCCAGCTGTTTTAAGAGCATCTGAATAAATAGAATAATGAGAAAAGAAGTAATAAAGCAGAATACACCAGATCCGAGCGTCAATTATTAAAAAGTCCGGGTCAATAACTCTGTAGAGAATTATTCTAAGGCTAGGGTCACATCACGATTTAACCATCCGATTATCGGACCGTAAAATCGGCCGAAATCGGATGGCAAAAAATCGTATGCAATCGCATGTAAAAATGTATTTTCTATCTGATTTAAAATCGTACCCAAAAATCGCACAGATGAAAATTCCATCCGATTTTCAATAAAAACCTGATCCTTTTTTTAAAATTAATATGTATGCCAATGGCAATAAAGTTTTATATATTTGAAGTGTATGTGTTTTGAAGTCTACGGCGCATGCGTACAAAAAAAAAAAATCATGTGCGATTAATCTGATAGAAGCGCACAGTCACACGATTTCATGCGATTTACATAGACATCAATAATAAAAAAATCGGACACGATTTCGATCCGATTTTGAATCAGGACTAGAGATGAGCGAACTTACAGTAAATTCGATTCGTCACAAACTTCTCGGCTCGGCAGTTGATGACTTTTCCTGCGTAAATTAGTTCAGCCTTCAGGTGCTCCGGTGGGCTGGAAAAGGTGGATACATTCCAAGGAAAGAGTCTCCTAGGACTGTATCCACCTTTTCCAGCCCACGGGAGCACCGGAAAGCTGAACTAATTTATGCAGGATAAGTCATCAACTGCCGAGCCGAGAAGTTCGTAACGAATCGAATTTATTGTAAGTTCGCTCATCTCTAATCAGGACGAAAAATCTTCGTCAACCACGATTTTACCTCCAATCTTAAGTCGTGAAAAATCGGAATGCGGATCAAAACTGATGCATTTGTTGTCTATCATTAATCAATGGATACGACTTGGCATGCAAGATTTGTATGATTTCAAAGTAAAAAATCGTGATGGCAAAATTGTGATGTGAATGCACCCTAATAATTAAAAGACTCGCCAAGGATTAGTAGAAAGTGTTCAAATGTAAAAAAATAAATAAATACATAAAATCCTGGAATAGCCCTTTAACCCCTTAAGGACTCAGCCCATTTGGGCCTTAAAAACTCAGACAATTTTATTTTTACGTTTTAGTTTTTTCCTCCTCGCCTTCAAAAAATCATAACTCTTTTCTATTTTCATCCACAGACTAGTATGAGGGCTTGTTTTTTGCGCGACCAGTTGTCCGCTGTGATGCCATCACTCACTTTACCATAAAATGTATGGCGCAACCAAAAAAATACTATTTGTATGGGGAAATTAAAAAGAAAACCGCAATTTTGCTAATTTTGGAAGGTTTCGTTTTCACGCCGTACAATTTACGGTACAAATGACATGTGTTCTTTATTCTTTGGGTCAATACGATTAAAATTATACCCATGATAATATACTTTTCTATTACTGTTGTGCTTTAAAAAAAAATCGCAAACTTTTCAACCAAATTAGTATGTTTAAAATCCCCCTTTAAGACCTATAACTTTTTCATTTTTCCGTATAATCGGCGGTATGAGGGCTCATTTTTTGCGCCGTGATCTGTACTTTTTATTGATACCATATTTTCTTACATAAAACTTTTAATCCATTTTTTATTTTTTGGAATTTTGGACTTTTTTTTTTTTTTTTTTACGTTCACCGTACGATATCATTAACATTTTATTTTAATAGTTCAGATATTTACGCACGTGGCGATACCAAATATGTATATAAAATATTTTTTTAACATATATTTCTTTTAGGGGTGAAATAGGGAAAATGGGACAATTAAGTTTTTATTGGGGAAGGGGGTTTTTCACATTTTTTTTTACTTTTATTTTTACACTTTAATAGTCCCCATAGGGGACTATTTATAGCAATCATTCGATTTCTAATACTGTTCAGTGCTATGTATAGGACATAGCACTGATCAGTGTTATCGGTCATCTTCTGCTCTGGTCTGCAGGAAGGCAGCGGCCGTCACGTCCCCTCCCATAGATTTGCAGTGAGGGGCCCTGCACCTGACGCTCTAAACGAATGCCGGGAGCAGCAGGGAGATCACGGGGCTCCCCAACGGCAGGACCCCCGTGATCAGACATCTTATCCCCTATCCTTTGTATAGGGGATAAGATGTCTTGGGGCGGAGTACCCCTTTAAGGCTCAGCTCCATGCATGAATGGTTATATGGAACCTAAAGCGAACACATGGTAAAGTGCTGGAACTGCCTGAAGCCTCCCCAGTGAACTGACCATGAAGGGGTTACCATCGTCCGCCCGTCATTCTATGGCGATTCATCATCTCAATTACTTTTGTGATTCGGAGAGTAATTGTGCAGTAGACATTAATGATATATATCCCAACGTGTCCATGAGGAGATATACGGAGGACTCTGGCTGTAAGTCAATCGCTTCTTTCCGCTCCACTAATCTAATGTATATTAAATTAAAGAGCCTCATTGGATTAAGCGCTTCCTCAAATGTATATACGTCCAGACAATTACTTGTAATTCCCTACGGTCTTGTTATTGTAGTTTACGTAATATCGATGTCCTGGAAACCGTGACTCATCCGGCAGACGGACCATAGGGCAGGGTGCTGGGTGTTCTGTCGCTGTCAATTGTAACTCTATTACCCTAAAGTACAGTGGCCATTACAGCGTTTTCTAACCTGGGTGCCTCCAGCTATTGCAAAACTACAACTCTCAGCATGCCCGGACAGCCATCGGCTGTCCGGTCATGCTGAGAGTTGTAGTTTTGCAACAGCTGGAGGCACACGGGAAGGAACCAGAGCTAGATTAAATGGGTACTCTCATTAAAATGAGTTTTTGCTATTGAACTTAGAGATGAGCGAACTTACAGTAAATTCGATTCATCACAAACTTCTCAGCTCGGCGGTTGCTGACTTTTCCTGCATAAATTAGTTCAGCTTTCCGATGCTCCGGTGGGCTGGAAAAGGTGGATACAGTCCTAAGAAAGAGTCTCCTAGGACTGTATCCACCTTTTCCAGCCCACCGGAGCACCTGAAAGCTGAACTAATTTATGCAGGAAAAGTCAGCAACCGCCGAGCCGAGAAGTTGGTGACGAATCGAATTTACTGTAAGTTCGCTCATCTCTAATTGAACTCCTTATGGAAAATAAAAAATCTTTCTAATGCACTTTGTTTAAAAAAAATGAAGTTTTCTATGTTTTACTTGTGTTTACAAATAGGTGTCTCCCTACCTGTCCAGAGCACATTTTCCCCCATCTTTTCCACAGACTTTGCACTCCTGCTGGCCTGGCAGAAGTTCAAAATCAGGAAATGCTGATGGGGGTGTGTGCAGCCTTAGCCAGTCATAGCTCATCTCACAATGAACTGCTCTGGGCTGTGTGTAGCAGAGTGAGGGAGGAAGTTCTCCCCTGTATGGCTTCAGATGAGGTCACGCCTGCTGGGGAACGCCCCTTCCGAGTCTGTGAATCTGACTGAGACTGAGCAGAAAATACAAAACAATATCAAGGTAGAAAACTAACAAATAATAAAAATAAAGGCAGGAGGTGGATTATCATGATGGGGGCAGTGAACTGGGAGGATTATCACATTTCTACAAGATCATGAGGGGTACTCTTTAAGTGTGATGTTATTCTCACCTCAAGCCCAAGGAAAGCTTGGACGCTATTGGTTCTGTCCAGACAGTCCAAGCAGTTGGTCCTTATGCTGCCCCTCTGGGTTCTACGAAAGGAAGAAAAAACACAAAGCCTGTTACACGTTCTATTCAGAATCTACCATACAGGACCCCAAGATGTCATGAATGACAAAGTGCAACGCAAGGGTGGCCATAATTCCAATATACACCTGTACATACTGTGTAGGTCATGTGACACCTACAGTCCCTTTAGTTTTGATTAATGCTACTGTTTTTGAATAGTACTAGAGTGTTTAACATAAAGGCCTCCAATTTGCCTTATTAAGAAGCACTCCAGGGTTTACTTTGCCCATATTATGCACATTCACCTTCACTAGCAATACAGCACAGCCGTATCCATGTGTTTTATAACTCTAACTTGGTCATGTGATCACCAGTCTGACTCTCCAAATCTTTCAGTACCTAATGGTTACAATAGGATGTAAAACTTACCGCTCCATTTGCTAACTCTATGGGATAAGGAAATTTAGTAATTATACACTTCTCCTCCAGCTCTATCTGTATACTGCTGCTATCTCTAAGGGATCAGGATATATAGTAGTTATACACCTCCCCTCCAGCTCTATCTGTATACTGCTGCTGTCTCTATGGGATAAGGATATATAGTAGTTATACACCTCTCCTCCTACTATCTCTTTAGCATCAGAATATATAGTAGTTATACATCTTCACTTCCAGCTCTATTGGTATACTGCTGTTGCTATCTCTATGGGATCAGTATATATAGTAGTTATACATCTTCCCTTCCACCTCTCTGTATACTGCTGCTGCTATCTCTATAGGATCAGGATATATATAGTAGTTATACACTACCCTTCCCAGCTCTATCTGTATACTGCTGCTACTATCTCTTTAGCATCAGGATATATAATAGTTATGCACCTCCCCTCCAGCTTTCTCTGTATACTGCTCCTATCTATGAGATCAGGATACATAGTAGATATACACCTTCCATGAGGCTGTGTTCACACATTGTATTTCTTGCAGCTTTTTTTCTATTTTTTCTGTGATTTTCCCCAGATCATGACAAAAATTGGAGACTGTACCGCAATTGTGCAAAATATGGTAAAAACATGTAATTTTTACCACTATTTTGTAAACAGCTAAAATTTAGTAAAAACGTGTGAAAACAGCCTAAATATATCATATTCTGGACAGTTCCTGACATGGACAGAGGTGGCAGCAGAGAGCACTGTGGTCAGACAGAATTTTTTTTTTTAAAAGAAAAGAACTTCCTGTGGAGCATACAGCAGCTGATAAGTACTGGAAGGATTAAGATTTTTAAATAGAAGTAATTTACAAATCTGTTTAACTTTCTGGCACCAGTTGATTTAAATAAATAAATAAATAAATATATATATATATTCCAGTGGGAAATTATGGCAGCATTACAGAATACACATCATTGGGCATTTGTAATCCAAAATGGAGCCTATCCCATGCCTTCCACATCAGTAAAAAGAGGTAAGCAAAACTAAATGGCGTTAATTGTGTAGATGTGGACTACATTCACAGGAGATCAGTAGTCAGACCTGTGAACTCCATCTTTATCCATGGAAAAAAAGCCGCAATCCTCCAGGAAACTGGCTAATTTGGGCTTTAGGATGCTGTGGAGTTTCTCAGCTTTGCCTCCTCGAACCATCTGATGGTAGTCAAAATTTATCATCAGGATATCGGACACATGCTCTGATGCCTTCAGATGACTCTGCAGAAAAGACATAAGGGGCAACAAGCATTACGATACAATCCTTATAAAATGAACATGCCTCTACAGCAGTGTTTCCCAGCAAGTGTGCCTCCAGCTGTTGCAAAACGACAAATTCCAGCATGGGAGCCGTTGGCTGTCTCGGCATGCTGGGAGGTGTAGTTTTGCAACAACTTGAGGCACACTGGTTGGGAAGCACAGCTTTACAGTAAGGATATACAGTGGGGGGAAAAAAGTATTTAGTCAGCCACCAATTGTGCAAATTCTCCCACTTAAAAAGATGAGAGAGGCCTGTAATTTTCATCATAGGTATACCTCAACTATGAGAGACATAATGAGAAAAAAAATCCATAAAGTCACATTGTCTGATTTTTAAAGAATTTATTTGAAAATTATGGTGGAAAATAAGTATTTGGTCACCTACAAACAAGCAAGATTTCTGGCTCTCACAGACCTGTAACAACTTCTTTAAGAGTCTCCTCTGTCCTCCACTCGTTACCTGTATTAATGGCTCCTGTATGAACTTGTTATCAGTATAAAAGACACCTGTCCACAACCTCAAACAGTCACACTCCAAACTCCACTATGGCCAAGACCAAGGAGCTGTCGAAGGACACCAGAAACAAAATTGTAGACCTGCACCAGGCTGGGAAGACTGAATCTGCAATAGGCGAGCAGCTTGGTGTGAAGAAATCAACTGTGGGAGCAATTATTAGAAAATGGAAGACATACAAGACCAGTGATAATCTCCCTCGATCTGGGGCTCCACGCAAGATCTCACCCGGTGGTATCAAAATGATAACAAGAACGGTGAGTAAATATCCCAGAACCACGTGGGGGACCCAGTAAATGACCTGCAGAGAGCTGGGGCCAAAGTAACAAAGGCTACCATCAGTAACACACTACGCCGTCAGGAACTGAAATTGTACAGTGCCAGACGTGTCCCCCTGCTTAAGCCAGTACATGTCCGGGCCCGTCTGAAGTTTGCTAGAGAGCATTTGGATGATCCAGAAAAGGTTTGGGAGAATGTCATATGGTCAGATGAAACCAAAGTTTTTTTTTTGGTAAAAACTCAACTCGTTGTGTTTGGAGGAGAAGGAATGCTGAGTTGCATCCAAAGAACACCATACCTACTGTGAAGCATGGGGGTGGAAACATCACGCTTTGTGGCTGTTTTTCTGCCAAGGGACCAGAATTAATGATCGGTGTAAAGGAAAGAATGAATGGGGCCATGTATGGTGAGATATTGAGTGAAAACCTCCTTCCATCAGCAAGGGCATTGAAGATGAAATGTGGCTGGGTCTTTCAGCATGACAATGATCCCAAACACACCGTCTGGGCAACAAAGGAGTGGCTTCGTAAGAAGCATTTCAAGGTCCTGGAGTGGCCTAGCCAGTCTTCAGATCTCAACCCCCTAGAAAACCTTTGGAGGGAGTTGAAAGTCCATGTTGCCCAGTGACAGCCGCAAAACATCACTGCTCTAGAGGAGATCTGCATGGAAGAATGGGCCAAAATACCAGCAACAGTGTGTGAAAATCTTGTGAAGACTTACAGAAAACATTTCACCTCTGTCATTGCCAACAAAGGGTATATAACAAAGTATTGAGATGAGCTATTTTCCACCATAATTTGCAAATAAATTCTTTAAAAAAATCAGACAATGTGATTTTCTGGATTTTTTTTTTCTCATTCTGTCTCTCACAGTTGAGGTATATCTATGATGAAAATTACAGGCCTCGCTCATCTTTTTAAGTTGGAGAACTTTAGCACAATTGGTGGCTGACTAAATACTTTATTGCCCCGCTGTACTTCTAGGGTGAAAAACACGCTTACCTGAAAGGCTTTGCTAAGCATGGTTTCTCCCTCCTTGGACCCGAGAAGATTGACAACCACTTGCCGGCCATAAAGTCTCTTTAGTGTTTGAAAATGCCTGATATGAAAAGAAAGATGAACGTGAAGCAACAGTGCACAGTACACATAAAACTCTTAGCCATGATATTAATCTATATAGATCTATATATATAAAAGGCAGTGTCACAGCAGCAGGTATCTGCTGAATCCTATCCTTTTTTCCCTATAGTGCAATAGAGCCAGGCAAATCACTAGTACTTACTCCAGCGCTACTGCTGGGCATAAGGAACCTCCAGTGTAGTGCACAGATACAGAAGGAAATTATTGGGAATTCTTACCATTAAAGTGGTATCAGGTTTGTCAGTCCTCATCAGTGTATATTACAGTATCTAGTTCCTTCATTACAGTCAGTGTATACTCCCCAAAAACTTTCCATATATAGGGTATAATGGGTCCAGCGCATGTTGGTAGAGTGTTTATGGTATGAGTCTGCATTCTTCATGTGTATATATAGGTGCAAGCAAATAAAAAAAAATAAAACTAAAATAAATAAATAAAATTATACGGTACTTTTTTTTTTTTTAAATGCAAATTGATAGTGTATGCAACCTGCAACTGTATGGCATTCAGTGTATATGTAAGGGGCTGAACGCTTGGTGTATAAATTGGGGCATTTCCTGCCAAAATTTGAAGATACCAGTCTATATAATCCTCAGTGATCTACACACAAACTGTGTACTGTAATAAAGCAATGTAGCTCAAGATTACCGCACATACCTGTCAAATGCTGGAGCATTGGCCTCAAAGCCTCTGGACATCCTTACACGGTGAGATCCAACCTGCAAAAGAAGGTACAATACGATGAGTTGTGGCCAAAGGCTGTCCGGGCATGGTGGGAGTTGTAGTTTTGCAACAGCTGGAGGCACCCTGCTTGGGAAACACTGCCTTAAAGGGGTACTCCGGTGGAAACCTTTATTTTTTTTTATCAACTGGTGCCAGAAAGTTAAACAGATTTGCAAATTACTTCTATTAAAAAATATTAATCCTTCCAGTACTTATTAGCTGCTGAATACTACAGAGGAAATTCTTTTCTTTTTGGAACACAGAGCTCTCTGCTGACATCATGACCACAGTGCTCTCTGCTGACATCTCTGTCCATTTTAAGAACTGTCCAGAGTAGAAGAAAATCCCCATAGCAAACATTTGCTGCTCTGGACAGTTCCTAAAATGGACAGAGATGTCAGCAAAGAGCTATGTGGTCATGATGTCAGCAGAGAGCTGTGTGTTCCAAAAAGATAAGTACTGGAAGGATGAAGATTTTTTTTAATAGAAGTAATTTACAAATCTGTTTAACTATCTGGCACCAGTTGAAAAAAAAAAAAAAAAAAATGTTTCCACCGGAGTACCCCTTTAACATATCAAGTGTTGCACCTCAAAGTTGTTGTGAAGACACAGTCTTTTTAGTAGTATAGGGAAGCAGTACTCTTTATAGGCTGTTATCATGCAGAAAATGGGTCTTATTCTACACTGAATACTATCGTCTATTCATCAACTATCTAGTGCACTGTTTCCCAAACAGTGTGCCTCCAGCTGTTGCAAAACTACAACCCCTAGCATGTAAATAAATATTTATAGCAAAGATCCAAATTCAACCAGTGTACCTCCAGCTGTTGCAAAACTACAACTACCAGCATGCCCGGACAGCCGTAGGCTGTCCGGGCATGCTGGTAGTTGTAGTTTTGCAACAGCTGGAGGCACACTGGTTGAATTTGGATCTTTGCTATAAATATTAATTTACATTAAAACAACATAAACACTTTCTGGGGCATTCGTTAGTCTCCTAAAGTGCTAGTTATACTAAATTGTTAATTCTGATTAACACTTACCTGCAAACCGGGCTGCTCCCAAAACAGCGGCACTGACCCCCTTATTTGTATAAATGACGACACGTAGTCATCGAGGTAGATCACCTGCGGGAGAACAATACGTCTGTCAGCGCACCGGCTAATAATAACATTGGATATAGCTTCCCGCTGACAGAGCTCTCCCTGTATACACACACAGACCCTTTCACTTTTTTTCCACATTTTGTTATGTTGCGGCCTTGGGCTAAAATAAATAAATAACATTTTCCTCCTTATCATTCTGCGTTCAATACCCTTATGATGCGAACGCGAAAACAGAATTTTAGAAATGTTTGCAAATGTACTAAGGAAAAATGTAATTTCAGAATGTACATAAGTAGTCAGACCCCTTTTTATGACACCCTTTTTTAGACGGGCATAGTTTGGTGACCCATCCCTCGCCACACCGCCAACTGCACGTTTCTCATTGCGCGTGTAACAATGCACAACGTGATACCAGTATCCATAATCAGCACTACTAATGCGGCTGATACCGCCTTGTACCATTTCATCCCCCCCCCCCCCTTTCATCACCCCTGGGCCATTTTCATCCCCCCCCCCCCCCCCATGCCACTTCATTCCCCCCCTCGAACCCTCCCTGTGCCAAGTCACCAGCCCCCTCTCTTGACCACCCCTGTGCTAACATTACCCCCACTCTTGATCCCTCCTGTGAAATTTCAATCCCCCCTCATCACCCCCAGTGCCACCTCTCTCCCCCCCCCCCCCGATCCCCCCTTGTGTGATTTCATTCCCCCCATTATCCCCTCCTGTACCAGTACAAATGCCCCCCCCCTGCTTTATAACCCCCTGTGCCACATAATTCCACCCCCCTCTGAACCCCAGCTTTGCCATTTCTCACCTGGCCTGTGACCCCGAGGGCGCTCCAGCAGGCTCAGGCCACAGCCCTGTCTTTATAAAGTCTCAAACCTGACAATGTATATCCCCTTAAGGACTCAGGATTTTTCCATTTTCATTTATTCCTCATCACCATCTAAGAATCATAACGCTACGCCATAGCATAACACTGATCAGTGTTCTCAGTGCTCTGGATCTCAGGCACGGAGCAGCAGAGCGACAATCGGACGGCGGGAAGCAAGTTAAGAAGCCTCCCGCTGTCTTCTCAGCTGTTTGGGAGGCCGCGATTTCACTGCGGCGGTCCTGAAGAGCCCACTGAGGCTAACTGGCAACAGTTTTCTCCATTGCGGCGTCTAAAGGGTTAATACTGAACATCAGCCCGATCGGCAATGTCCGTCATTAGTCGCGGGTCCCGGTTGCTGATAGCAACTGGGACCCGCCAGGTTTGAAGCGCGCTCAGCCCCTGAGCGTGCTTCACATAGCGGGAGCTGGCGCAGGACGTAAATATAAGTCTTGCGTCGTTAAGGGGTTAACAGAGCAAAAATCAAGCCATGAGCGGGAAGGAACTGACTGTACAGCTCAGAGCCAGGATTGTGTGAAGGCACAGATCTAGACAAGGGGTAAAAAAAATTCTACTATACTGAAAGTTTTCAAGAGCACAGTGACCTCCATAATTCTTAGTGGAAGAAGCTTGGAACAATCAGGACTCTTCCTTTCGGTAGGGTCACAAGTAACAGATCCACAGCGTATTATACCGCCGGTGACCCAACCCATATTGCGTCTCCAACTGTTGCCGGAATCACCCGCCCCCTGGCCTGCCCGCAGTGGCAATCCGCCGCTCTAAGCAGCCACACTGGCGGCCGGCAAGTCACCGAGTACACTCAGACATCACGGTGTAGAGACGATCTCTGAGTGTACTTGGCGACCCACCGGCCCCCAGTGTGGCTGCTCGGAGTGGCGGATTGACCCTGCGAGCAGGCCAGGGGGCGGGTGTGGGTGGTTTCGACAACAGCTGGAGGCACAATATGGGTAGGGTCACCTGGGGATCGGTGTAACCCTACCCTTTAGCTGCTGCCAACCAAACTAAGTTATCTGGGGAGAAGGGTCTTGGTAAGAGAGGTGACCGAAAACCCAATGGTCACTCTGGCTGAGCTCCAAAGATCCTGTGTGCAAATGGGAGAAACTTCCAGAAGGGAATAAGGTAAAAGCAGGGGTTAAACAACAGGGACAAAAACCATCTTCTAAGTTGATGCACAGACATAAGTGCAAAACGTAACATTTGGGCTCCCTGCATCTATGCAGGGGATTTGGATGTCTGTACCAGATAGGACTTTTAATAATTTTTCATAGTATTTGTAGTGGCATTTCCACATTGATAGCTGATACATAAGACAGGCTGTCATTGTGTATACCTGGAAAGACCCTTTAAATCAGTGTTCTCCAACCAGTGGGCCTTCAGCTGTTTTAAAACTACAATTCCCAGCATGCCCGGACAGCCGAAGGCTGTCCGGGCATGCTGGGAATTGTAGTTTTAAAACACCTGGATGTCCACTGGATGGTAAACACTTCTTTAAAGGGGTACTCTGGTGAAAACCTTTTTTCTTTTAAATCAACTGGTGCCAGAAAGTTAAACAGATTTGCAAATTACTTCTATTAAAAAATCTTAATCCTTCCGGTACTTATTAGCTGCTGAATGCTACAGAGTAAATTCCTTTCTTTTTGGAACACTGATGACATCACGAGCACAGTGCTCTCTGCTGACATCTCTGTCCATTTTAGCAACCGTGCATAGCAGATGTATGCTAAGGGCAGCATGGTGGCTCAGTGGTTAGCACTGCTGCCTTGCTGTGCTGGGGCCTTGGGTTCAAATCCCACTAAGGACAACAATAAATAAAGAGTTATTATTATTATTATAATGACGTCAGCAAAGAGCACTGTGGTCGTGATGTCATCAGAGAGAATCCCAAAAAGAAAAGAATTTCCTCTGTAGTATTCAGCAGCTAATAAATACAGGAAGGATTAAGATTTGTTAATAGAAGTAATTTACGAATCTGTTTGGCAGCATGGTGGCTCAGTGGTTAGCACTGCTGCCTTGCTGCGCTGGGGCCTTGGATTCAAATCCCACTGAGGACAACAATAAATAAATAAAGACTTATTATTATTATTATAATAATGTCAGCAGAGAGAACTGTGCTCGTGATGAGAGCATTCCAAAAAGAAAAAAATTTCCTCTGTAGTATTCAGCAGCTAATAAGTACAGAAAGGATTAAGATTTTTTAATAGAAGTAATTTACAAATCTGTTTAACTTTCAGGAGCCAGTTGATTTAAAAGAAAAAAGGTTTTCACCGGAGTACCCCTTTAACAAGGCCTCGGCAAAATGAAAGAAACAATCTGATTGGTTGCTATAGGCAACTGGGCAACTTTTCCTTTGCACTGGTTTTCCAGTTGCCCATAGCAACCAATCAGATCGCTTCTTTCATTTTTAACAAGGCCTCTGCAAAATGAAAGAAACAATCTGATTGGTTGCTATGGGAAACTGGGCAACTTTTCCTTTGCACTGGTTTTGATAAATCTCCTCCCTAGTGACTAAGGGGGAGATGTATCGAAACCTGTGCAGAGGAAAAGTTTGTCCAGTTTCCCATAGCAACCAATCAGATTGTTTCTTTCATTTTGCAGAGGCCTTGTTAAAAATGAAAGAAGCGATCTGATTGGTTGCTATGGGAAGAGGGAGAGGAATTTCCACGAGTAATTCTGCTCACTTATTCCTCTCCAATTCATTCAGCAGTGAACAACCCCATATTAAGTAATGACATTTCTGCTCCGCAGTTCACACTGAGGTATTTCCGCTAGCGGAGTTCTGTCACTGAATTCCGTTCAGCATGAAGAATGAACATGTTCTTTCTTCATGCGGACTTCGTGTCCTAACCCCATAGAAGTCTATGTAAAAAAAAGAAATCAGTCCGCCACACAATCAGTCCGCGCATAATTCCCGAAAAAAAACTAAATATATATATATATATATATATATATATATATATATATATATATATATTTATAAATCTCCTATGCCCCGCTGAATTCCACACTGATTTCTGTGCGGAATTCTGCGCACAAAACGGTCATTTTTGAGCGGATTTTTCAGCGAGAATTCCGCGCAAATAAGTGTGAACACACCCTTAGGCTCTGTTACAGAGTACCGGAGTGTCAACTCACCTGCTCGGTTTCAACAAAATTCGCCACTTGTCCATTATCGTTCGTGCCCCGTACATTGAACCTGGTCCCAGCTCGCTCACAGCTGAGACGGGAGATGATACAAGCCTTGGCCTGCTTGTGAGCGGCATAAATAGTCCGAATCTCCACTCCCCCGCACATGAGGCGCAGCAGCCATTCGTCACAATTCACCCCATAGTGCTTCAGGTGCAGGTGCAGAGACTGGTTCCTGGAGGAGAAGAGGACAAAAAGGGGAATATTATAACGGTAACATCTGATGCTGAACCTAGGATAGGCCAAGAGCTGATCAGCGGGGTCCTGACAAGCAGTACTGCCGCAGAGCACCTGTTCGAAACAGCAGTACCGTACTGAACTACTGGCGGCATATCTTAATTACGAGTGTTATTGAGGGCCTAATGCTTGACTTTAGCCCAACGCTTAAAGGAAAACTGTCAGCTTTCTCCCCCCGCACTAACCAGTGGTACTGGCTGGTAGTGCGGGGGATGCTGATGAGTTTGATGCTTACCGTGCCTGGATCCGCCGAGCCGTTCTGACGTAATCTTCTATTTTCGGTATATGCTAATGAGTTACTAACTGGAACTGGCTGGGCTAACTGGCACTCTGACCTCAGTGCCGTCTGCCGCAGCGCGGCCCAGCTCATTAATATTCCTCCCCTCTCTCTTCATTACAGAGTAGGGAGAAGAGGGAGAGGCGGAGGGAGGGGAGGAATATTGATGAGCTGGGCGGCGCTGCGGCAGGCGGCAAGGACGTCAGAGTGCCAGTTAGCCCGGCCAGTGCCAGTTAGCAACTCATTAGTATATACCGAAAATAGAAGATTACGGCAGAACGCACGGCGGATCCAGGCACGGTAAGCATCAAACTGATCAGTGTCCCCCGCACTACCAGCCAGTACCGCTGGTTAGTGGGGGGAGAAAGTTGACAATTTTCCTTTAAAGGGGTACTCTGCCCCTAGACATCTTATCCCCTATCTAAAAAGATAGGGCAAAAGATGTCTGGGGACCCCTGCCATCTCGGCTGCGGCACCCCAGAAATCCGGCACACGGAGCAAACTTCACTCTGTGCCAGATGACTGGCTATGCGGGGTGGAGGCTCGAGATGCCACGCCCCCTCAATGCAAGTCTATGGGAGGGGGCGTGCCCCCTCCCATAGACTTGCATTGAGGGGGTGTGGCTGTGACATCATGAGCCTCCGGCGCTGCACCCGATACTCTAAACGAATGCCGGTTGCAGCAAGGAGATCACGGAGGTCCCCAGCGATGGGACCCCTGCGATCAGACAATTTATCTCCTATCCTTTGTATAGAGGATAAAATGTCTAGGGGCGGAGTTCCCCTTTAACAAAGCCTAAGACCCCCTCTGCTGTCAAAAAACAAAAAAAGGATTGTAATGGTAACTGGGAGTAGTTGAAAAAGAAAAGTATTAGATTGGATGTTGAGTTATAAGCGAGTAACATTAGACTCATTAGTCTATGCTGAGATGGAGCGGCCGGCCGGGAAATGAAGAACGTTCTGTGCACTTCACCGGCTTATAACTTACGATCGCTGCAGGTCTCAGGAGTGACACCCAGTGTCATCTAAACTTTTCACATGTCAAAAGGTTTTTTTTCTTTTTATATGACAGTAATGTAAGTTTCCTTACTCCAAAACATCTGAAGACGACTCCCAGTACAGGACTTACACAGATCTGTTTCACCTTTATTCTTATGAGAGAATGAGATTATCTGACAGTGTAAGCTACGTACCCTGTAGGCAAATGCTGCTGTATACAACCCGCAGCCTCTCCTATCCTCCGAGCTGTATACAACCCGCAGCCTCTCCTATCCTCAGAGCTGTATACAACCCACAGCCTCTCATATCCTCAGAGCTGTATACAACCCGCAGCCTCTCATATCCTCAGAGCTGTATACAACCCGCAGCCTCTCATATCCTCAGAGCTGTATACAACCCGCAGCCTCTCCTATCCTCAGAGCTGTATACAACGCGCAGCCTCTCCTATCCTCAGAGCTGTATACAACCCGCAGCCTCTCATATCCTCAGAGCTGTATACAACCCGCAGCCTCTCATATCCTCAGAGCTGTATACAACCCACAGCCTCTCATATAATCAGAGCTGTATACAACCCGCAGCCTCTCCTATCCTCCGAGCTGTATACAACCAGCAGCCTCTCATATCCTCAGAGCTGTATACAACCCGCAGCCTCTCCTATCCTCAGAGCTGTATACAACCCGCAGCCTCTCCTATCCTCAGAGCTGTATACAACCCGCAGCCTCTCCTATCCTCAGAGCTGTATACAACCCGCAGCCTCTCCTATCCTCAGAGCTGTATACAACCCGCAGCCTCTCATATCCTCAGAGCTGTATACAACCATCAGCCTCTCATATCCTCAGAGCTGTATACAACCCACAGCCTCTCATATAATCAGAGCTGTATACAACCCGCAGCCTCTCCTATCCTCCGAGCTGTATACAACCCGCAGCCTCTCCTATCATCAGAGCTGTATACAACCCGCAGCCTCTCCTATCCTCAGAGCTGTATACAACCCGCAGCCTCTCCTATCCTCAGAGCTGTATACAACCCACAGCCTCTCACATCCTCAGAGCTGTATACAACCCGCAGCCTCTCATATCCTAAGAGCTGTATACAACCCGCAGCCTCTCCTATCATCAGAGCTGTATACAACCCGCAGCCTCTCCTATCCTCAGAGCTGTATACCTAGAGATCTGCCTCGGGCCTCACGGGGATAGAGGAGGACTCATCTGTGTTTCCAGGCACTGCACAAAACTGGTTGAACGGGTGATGTATCCACCTGCTGTCCTAACCAGGCCTGCAGAGGATCTGTTATTATTCCAGGGGTGTTGCTTGCTTTTCCCTCACCTGAGGCAGTTTTTTTTTTTTTTTTTTTGGGGGGGGGGGTGGGGTTGTTGCCCATATCATGCACACTCATCATCCTAATCCTACAGCACAATTTGTTTCATTCTAGCACAGATGCATCCATGCAGGGCCTTACTGTAACTGGGTCATGTGATCACCAGTCACAAAGAAAATCACAGTGTATAAGGTGTCAGAGGAAGTGGTCAGTTCTCGGTCAGCTGACTCAGGATGACATAATTACATATAAGATCCCTCCTAGCAGCTCACAGATCCCTCTCAATCAGGATCTGTATACTGCTGCTGGATTAGGATATATAGTAGTTATGCACCTCCCATGAGGCTGTGTTCACACTTCACATTTTGCTGCAGTGTTTCTACATTTTTTTAAATATCATTTGTCTGAAATTGAAGGACAATGTAGGTATCTTGCAGTGATTGCGCAATGCAGTAAAAATGCATCATTTAACATCAATTTTGGAAAATCACAGCAAAACGTGGTCACAAAAGCTACAAAAATGCAACACGTGAACACAGACTGAAAATAATCGAATCTATATAAAACCTCTATAGATTTATTTAACACACTGAGAAAACTCATTAAAACTGCACATAATGTAAACTGACCTCAACCCACTTATGGATCTCAGCTGCTGAAGTCTAGACAGGCAATTAGACCACCAGGAGATCATAAACTCCACCCCCTCTCTCTGCAAAGCCAGAAGATTCATGGGAAATGGAGGCTGTATCAGGAAATATTTTCTGTGATTTTGTGTGCAATAAGTATGGCTGAAGTCTCATGCCTGCCACATCACCTAAAACAGGTAAGCACAAGGCATACACAAGAACCACTACATTATTTTCTAATAATGGCCTATGCTGCACTATATGAGAAAAAAAATTAAATAAAGTCCCAGAGTCTTTAAGTCAATGTTTCCTAACCAGGGTGCATCCAGCTGTTGCAAAACTACAAGTTGTAGTTTTGCAACAGCTGGAGGCACCCTGGTTGGGAAACACTGCTTTAAAGGGTTACTCTGCCCAGGGTCACGCCGCTGGGGACCCCCGCGATCTCGGCTGCAGCACCCCGCTGTCATCACTGCACAGAGAAAACTCGCTCTGTGCTCAATGACGGGCGATACAGGGGCCAGAGCATGGTGACCTCACGGCTCCGCCCCCTCGTGACACCACAGCCCGCCCCCTTAATGCAAGTCTATGGGAGGGGGCGTGGCAACCATCACACCCCCTCCCATAGACTTGTATCTATGGATAGGGGATGAGATGTCTAGGGGCGGAGTACTCCTTTAAAGCAGTGTTTCCCAACCAGGGTGCCTCCTGCTGTTGCAAAACTACAACTCCCAGCGGCGGGACCCCCCGCGATCAGACATCTTATCGCCTATCCTTTGCATAGGGGATAAGATGTCTAGGGGTGGAGTACCCCTTTAAGTTTACTACCCTAGCTTTGTACCTACTTATCCTGGACAAAGCAGAGTAGATTGCTGATGTCACCTCTAGCCCTTATACCCACCAGCATCCCCTGCTTTGCAAAGTAACTTCAATACATTAAAGGGGTACTCCGGAGGAATTTTTTTTTTTTTTACATCAACTGGTGCCAGAATGTTATACAGATTTGTAAATTACTTCTATTAAAAAATCTTAACCCTTCCAGCACTTATCAGCTGCTGTATGCTCCAGAGGAAGTTATTTCTCTTTACATTTCTTTTCTGTCTGACCACAGTGCTCTCTGCTGACACCTCTGTCCATGCCAGGAACTATCCGGAGCAGGAGAAAATCCCCATAGCAAACCTATCCTGCTCTGGACAGTTCCTGACATGGACAGAGGTGTCAGCAGAGAGCACTGTGGTCAGACAGAAAAGAAATCCAAAAAGAAAATAACTTTCTCTGTAGTATGCAGTAGATGATAAGTACTGGAAGGATTAAGATTTTTTAATAGAAGTAATTTACCAATCTTTTTAACTTTCTGGCACCAGTTGATTTAAAAAAAAAAAAAAAAAAAAAAAAAAAGTTTGCAGTGGAGTACCCCTTTAAGAGATGTTGGAAGTAACATAGACAGACCCACCAGAAGAAGCGGTTGTCTGTTCTTTGTTCCTGTGTACTCCGGTGAGCATTGAGGCTGAGGTCCAGACTGACACCTGTAGAAGACCACGCAAAGTAAAAACTGCCGGAGTTTAGGACCTTGCGGACTTCAGATATCCGATCTTCGTCTGTCGGGTCCATTCTTAAAGAGATGAACTCTGTGGAGGTGACCCGGAACACTTCTGAGTCCTGAATCTTTCCTACAGACATACACCCCGTGACGACCACCACGTAATAGGACATGGTTTCCCCTGAAAACAACAGGAAAGATAAATCAGCATCATGTAAACTGCTTAAAATCACAGTAAAAAAATACAGTAAACAAATTAATTGACAGAAGAAAAATACTTGGGTGCTATCGGCTCTTAAAGGGGCACTGCCAGATTCACAAACTTTTTATATGTTCATCCTCTTTGTTCCAGCTGAAGCACAGGCTGGGACAAAGTCCTATGTGCTCACTCCTGTCCTATCAGACTGCATCCTGAGAATGGAGAGGAGGGGGTTACAGAGCAGCCTGCGGTGAATAGATCAATAAACCCAGCACAGCAGACTCGGGGATTAAGTGACTGCAGGGCGGGCTCAGTGCTTGCCTCGTACACGCCCCTTCCTGAGCAGTGGATGTCAGAATGAGTGAGCAGCAGAACAAAGGAATTGTGAACCAATACAGAAGCTAGACACACAAAAAAAGACATGTAAAGCATCTGAATGACCTAGTGAGTAACATATCTATGCTTTAAAGGGGTACTCCGCCCCTGGACATCTTATCTCCTATTCAATGGATACGGCACAAGATGTCTAATTTCTGGGGTATCCAGCTGTTGGGACCCTACGCGATCTCCAGGCAGCAACCAGGCATTCTGAAAATTGTTGTTCAGAACGTTGTGTCAAGGCGGCTGTGGTCATGACGTCATGCAACCCCCCCCCCCATATTCCTGTCACCAGGAACATAAGCATTGTGGCGACACACAACCGTATGAGAGCTGGGATGATTCACAATTAGAGATGAGCGAACTTACAGTAAATTCGATTCGTCACGAACTTCTCGGCTCGGCAGTTGATGACTTATCCTGCATAAATTAGTTCAGCTTTCCGGTGCTCCGGGGGGCTGGGAAAGGTGGATACAGTCCTAGGAGACTCTTTCCTAGAACTGTATCCACCTTTTCCAGCCCTCCGGAGCATCTGAAGGCTGAACTAATTTATGCAGGATAAGTCATCAACTGCCGAGCCGAGTAGTTCATGACAAATCGAATTTACTGTAAGTTCGCTCACCTCTATTCACAATCTAGGAATGTTGCACCACACTTGCTCTAGAGCAGGTTTTCCCAACCCATGTGCCTCCAGCTGTTGCAAAACTGCAACTCCCAGCAAGCCAGAATAGATATAAATAAAACACGAATATTTCCTCTGAAAACAGTGCCACACCTGTCCTCAGGTTGTGTGTGGTATTACAATGTGACTTTATTCATTTCACTGGAACTAAGCTGCAAAACCACACCCAACCTGAGGACAGGTGTGGAGCTGTTTTTAGAAGAAAATCATCTCTGCTTTTTTAAAGGGGAACCCCCCTGGAAAACATTTGTTTTTAATTCAACTGTTGCAACTGTTGTAGAAAGTTAAACAGATTTGTAAATTACTTCTATTTATTCGATTTAAAAATCTTATTCCTTCCAGTTCTTATCAGCTGCTCCACAGGAAGTTGTGTAGTTCTTATCTGTCTAACCACAGCGCTCTCTGCTGACACCTCTGTCCATGTCAGGAACTGTCCAGAGCAGGAGAGGTTTGTTATGGGGATTTGGACAGTTCCTAAAATGGACAGAGGTGTCAGCAGAGAGCACTGTGGTGAGACAGAAAATACATTTAAAAAGAAAAGAACTTCCTCTGGAACACACAGCAGCTGTTAAAGGGGTATTCCAGGCAAAAACTTTTTTTTATATATATAAATCAACTGTCTCCAGAAAGTTAAACAGATGTGTAAATTACTTATATTAAAAAAATCTTAATCCTTTCATTACTTATGAGCTTCTGAAGTTAAGGTTGTTCTTTTCTGTCTAAATCCTCTCTGATGACACCTGTCTCGGGAAACGCCCAGTTTAGAAGCAAATCCCCATAGCAAACCTCTTCTAAACTGGCCGTTTCCCGAGACAGGTGTCAGCAGAGAGGACTTAGACAGAAAAGAACAACCTTAACTTCAGAAGCTCATAAGTACTGAAAGGATTAAGATTTTTTTAATAGAAGTAATTTACAAATCTGTTTAACTTTCTGGAGACAGTTGATATATATATATATATTAAAAAAAAGTTTTTGCCTGGAATATCCCTTTAAGTACTGGAAGGATTAAGAGTTTTAAATAAAAGTAATTTACAAATCTGTAAAAAATAAATAAATAAATAAAAAAATAAAAAATAAAAAAATGTTTTCCTTTAATCCTAGATAACCTGTGACTCTCCAGTGGGACAGTCACTTTAGATATGATGTCAGATTATTAGACTGTTTAATTCAAGGTTTCCAACAGTGTGCCTCCCGCTGTTGCAAAACTACAACTCCCAGCATGCCCGGACAGCCGAAGGCTGTCCGGGCATGCTGGGAGTTGTAGTTTTGCAATGCCCCAGCTTTATAAAACACGCAATGCCACAAAACCATATACAGGCCAAGGCTCTCTTACCGAGATTTAACCGGAGAACTCCCAGGAGGCCGTAGGCGTCCATGACTTTACTGTACGTGCTCTTAATGACTTCCTTTTCCGCAGACGCTGCAAAAGTCAAGAAGAATTACTAAGTGTAAAGGAGATTAAAAAACACTAACAGAGCCAAATATAACAGTATAAACATTTTTTTCTTTTCCCTCGGAAGAAACGACAAAGGATGAGACAAAGTAAACCACGCCGCTCCTACGTAAATAGAGGTTTTGTAATGTTTGCGTTATCGTCAGAAAAGATGAGTTGCAGGCGGCAGAAGGGCGAATCTTCTCTGCGGAGACACAACACACAGCTCGCCGCACAGGACTAAACCAGTCCGGACTGCGACAAGTCTACAATGGCGGACTACACGAAGCAGCCCGATGTCTCAGTTTACCTTGTCCGGGTGCAGAAAATAATAACAGACCATTATCCAACGCTACTTCAGACAACCCGCAGGTAGCGCCGCCATGTAATGCTCAGGGCAGGTCATGTGATGTTACAGACTTTGACACAAAAATTTAAGACTAAAGGGGTACTCCAGTGGAAAACTTTTATTTTTATTTTTTAAATCAACTGGTGCCAGAAAGTTAAACAGATTTGTAAATTACTTCTATAAAAAAAAATCTTAATCCTTCCAGTACTTATGAGCTGCTGAATTTAAGGTTGTTCTTTTCTGTCTAAGTGCTCTCTGATGACACGTGTCTCGGGAACTGTCCAGAGTAGAAGCAAATCTCCATAGAAAACCTCCTCTACTCTGTGCAGTTCCCGAGACAAGCAGAGATGTCAGCAGAGAGCACTGTTGCCAGGCAGAAAAGAACAACTCAACTTCAGAAGCTGATAATTATTGGAAGGATTAAGATTTTTTAATAGAAGCAATTTACAAATCTGTTTAACTTTCTGGACGCAGTTGATATATATATGTATAAATTCTTCCTGAAATACCCCTTTAAACTTCATTCCCACACATTGTACAGCACTTTAGGTGCAGATGCGCATTGGACAATTGCTGCTTATCTGCTGTGAGCCGTACTGTAAGGGTATGTTCAGACTGCGGAATCTCTGCCCGGAGCTATCCCGGGTTGGAGATTCCACCTGAGCGTCCACTGCCAGAACTATTATCACTGTCGGTAAGTGTCATTTTCCGCAGTGTGAACGGATCAGCGGAAGACCCAGCCACGCTAATGTTGGATTAGTGCAGCGAAGCCTCTGAGCAGAATTCCTAATCGCCATTTCACAGAGATTCCGTAGTGTGAATATACCCTAAGGCCGGTTTCACACGGTAGAATTTTTGCACTATATTCTGCATGAAAATTCGGCATGAACTTATAGCCAATTCGCTTGTATGGAATTCCTGAAATAGAAATTCTGCAGCAGAAACTCCGCAGTGTGAATGGGACAGCGGAATCCCATCGAAGTGTATTGTCTATAAATTCATGCAGAATTTCTGCTGTGTGAACGTGGCCTAAGGCCGGTTTCACACTGCAGTATTTCTGTACCATGAAAATTTGGCATGTGTATTGAAGAGTACTGGCTATAAATTCATGCAGAATTCCATGCAGAATTTCTGCTGTCTGAACGTGGCCTAAGGCCGGTTTCACACGGTAGAATTTTTGCACTATATTCTGCATGAAAATTCGGCATGAACTTATAGCCAATTCGCTTGTATGGAATTCCTGAAATAGAAATTCTGCAGCAGAAACTCCGCAGTGTGAATGGGACAGCGGAATCCCATCGAAGTGTATTGTCTATAAATTCATGCAGAATTTCTGCTGTGTGAACGTGGCCTAAGGCCGGTTTCACACTGCAGTATTTCTGTACCATGAAAATTTGGCATGTGTATTGAAGAGTACTGGCTATAAATTCATGCAGAATTCCATGCAGAATTTCTGCTGTCTGAACGTGGCCTAAGGCCGGTTTCACACGGTAGAATTTTTGCACTATATTCTGCATGAAAATTCGGCATGAACTTATAGCCAATTCGCTTGTATGGAATTCCTGAAATAGAAATTCTGCAGCAGAAACTCCGCAGTGTGAATGGGACAGCGGAATCCCATCGAAGTGTATTGTCTATAAATTCATGCAGAATTTCTGCTGTGTGAACGTGGCCTAAGGCCGGTTTCACACTGCAGTATTTCTGTACCATGAAAATTTGGCATGTGTATTGAAGAGTACTGGCTATAAATTCATGCAGAATTCCATGCAGAATTTCTGCTGTCTGAACGTGGCCTAAGGCCGGTTTCACACGGTAGAATTTTTGCACTATATTCTGCATGAAAATTCGGCATGAACTTATAGCCAATTCGCTTGTATGGAATTCCTGAAATAGAAATTCTGCAGCAGAAACTCCGCAGTGTGAATGGGACAGCGGAATCCCATCGAAGTGTATTGTCTATAAATTCATGCAGAATTTCTGCTGTGTGAACGTGGCCTAAGGCCGGTTTCACACTGCAGTATTTCTGTACCATGAAAATTTGGCATGTGTATTGAAGAGTACTGGCTATAAATTCATGCAGAATTCCATGCAGAATTTCTGCTGTCTGAACGTGGCCTAAGGCCGGTTTCACACGGTAGAATTTTTGCACTGAATTCTGCATGAAAATTCGGCATGAACTTATAGCCAATTCGCTTCTATGGACTTCCTGAAATAAAAATTCTGCAGCAGAAACTCTGCAGTGTGAATGGGACAGCGGAATCCCATCGAAGTGTATTGTCTATAAATTCATGCAGAATTCCATGCAGAATTTCTGCTGTCTGAACGTGGCCTAAGGCCGGTTTCACACGGCAGTATTTCTGCACCGAATTCTGCATGAAAATTTGGCATGTGCATTGAAGAGTATTGGCTATAAATGAATGCAGAATTTTAATACAGAATTCCATGCAGAGTTTCTGCTGTCTGAATGTGGCCTAAGGCCGGTTTCACATGACAGTATTTCTGCACCGAATTCTGCATAAAAATTTGGCATGTGTATTGAAGAGTATTGGCTATAAATTCATGCAGAATTCAGTGCAGAAATTCTGCATGAAAATTTTTATAGCCAATACACTTCAATGGGATTCCATTGTCCCATTCACGCAGCAGAATCTCTGCTGCAGAATTTCCGCTGTGGGAATTCCATTGAAGTGTATTGGCTTTAAATTCATGAAGAATTCAGTGCAGAAATTCTGCCATGTGAACCCGGCCTAAAAGGGTCTGTTCTAACAACGGAAATTAAGCAATGAATTTCATTGACAAATTCGCTCCGTGGATCCGCGATCTCGGCGAGAAATTATCCAGATTTGCTCAATGACAGACAGGACCTTCCTTGCCCCCGGATGATTGAGCTTGTTCTATCTAACAAATTCTATAAGAGGCTGCAGCACACAGAATCCAGGCTGAATTTCCGTAGTGTGAACGAGCCCCTAAAGGGCTCATTACTGAGGATTTTACCGCCATATAGTAGATCACAGAACCGGTGATCATTCCAGGTAAAGCAGTAGATCCCCATGATATTGTATTATTAGGTCCTGATAGAATGTAACATTATATTCAGGGAGACATGATTCAGCGTATATAGGGGAATAAGTGTTATCTCCTGGTGCACAGCCCTGTATACAATCCCAGCCTCCTCCCCATCTACACGAACCACCGCCCAACCCCATCTGTCACATCCCCCCCCCCCCCCGCCTGTGTCGTCTGTGCGCAGAATGGATTAGACGCTTATTCCACGGAGACGTAGAGGATTCCTACACCATCAGTACAGCTGTACAACAGGGGATTAGGGAGTAGGTTCTGTACAACAGTCAAATTCCTGTAATCCGGAATTTGATAATTTGCCAAAGCTGGACGTGGAAGGTGGAAGGTGGATTTGGCTGTGTAATCATTGGGCACTTTGTCCATTTACAATAAAAAGGTATAAATCTGCACCACAATTTCTGTGTGTGTGTGTGTGGGGGGGGGGGATCTCGGTGCATTTTCCATGAGTAAACATACAGAAATACCATTATATATGTGTTTACCCTTAAAGGGGTACTCCACCCCTAGACATCTTATCCACCATCCAAGGGTCCCACCGTTGGAGACCCTCGCAATTTCCATGCTGTACCCCGCATTCATTTAGAGCAGCGGTCCTCAAACTTTTTAAATGGGGGGCCAGTTCACGGTCCCTCAGACCGTTGGAGGGCGGGACGATAACAAAACATGAACAAATTCCTATGCACACTTATATATCTTATTAGTGGACTACCACTTTAAGTACACAGCACAGTTCCCCCACATTAGGGGCAGTACAGTTCCCCCACATTAGGGGCAGTACAATTCCCCCACTTTAGGGGCAGTACAATTCCCCCACTTTAGGGGCAGTACAATTCCCCCACATTAGGGGCAGTACAATTCCCCCACATTAGGGGCAGTACAGTTCCCCCACATTAGGGGCAGTACAGTTCCCCCACATTAGGGGCAGTACAGTTCCCCCACATTAGGGGCAGTACAGTTCCCCCACATTAGGGGCAGTACAATTCCCCCACATTAGGGGCAGTACAGTTCCCCCACATTAGGGGCAGTACAGTTCCCCCACATTAGGGGCAGTACAGTTCCCCCACATTAGGGGCAGTACAGTTCCCCCACATTAGGGGCAGTACAGTTCCCCCACATTAGGGGCAGTACAGTTCCCCCACATTAGGGGCAGTACAGTTCCCCCACATTAGGGGCAGTACAGTTCCCCCACATTAGGGGCAGTACAGTTCCCCCACATTAGGGGCAGTACAGTTCCCCCACATTAGGGGCAGTACAGTTCCCCCACATTAGGGGCAGTACAGTTCCCCCACATTAGGGGCAGTACAGTTCCCCCACATTAGGGGCAGTACAGTTCCCCCACATTAGGGGCAGTACAATTCCCCCACATTAGGGGCAGTACAATTCCCCCAAATTAGGGTCAGTACAGTTCCCCCAAATTAGGTGCAGTACAGTTCCCCCACATTAGGTGCAGTACAGTTCCCCCACATTAGGTGCAGTACAGTTCCTCCACATTAGGTGCAGTACAGTTCCCCCACATTAGGTGCAGTACAGTTCCCCCACATTAGGTGAAGTACAGTTCCCCCACATTAGGTGAAGTACAGTTCCCCCACATTAGGTGAAGTACAGTTCCCCCACATTAGGTGAAGTACAGTTCCCCCACATTAGGTGAAGTACAGTTCCCCCACATTAGGTGCAGTACAGTTCCACCACATTAGGTGCAGTACAAATCCCCCACATTAGGTGCAGTACAAATCCCCCACATTAGGTGCAGTACAAATCCCCCACATTAGGTGCAGTACAGTTCCCCCACATTAGGTGCAGTACAGTTCCCCCACATTAGGTGCAGTACAGTTCCCCCACATTAGGTGCAGTACAAATCCCCCACATTAGGTGCAGTACAAATCCCCCACATTAGGTGCAGTACAAATCCCCCACATTAGGTGCAGTACAAATCCCCCACATTAGGTGCAGTACAATTCCCCCACATTAAGGGCAGTACAATTCCCCCACATTAAGGGCAGTACAATTCCCCCACATTAAGGGCAGTACAATTCCCCCACATTAGGGGCAGTACAATTGCCCCCCATTAGGTGCAGTATAGTTCCCCCACATAAGGTGCAGTACAGTTCCCCCACATAAGGTGCAGTATAGTTCCCCCACATTAGGTGCAGTATAGTTCCCCCACAGACATACAGCCTCCAGCCATACAGTGTATGGCTGGAGGCTGTATGCCTGTGTTCTGCCCCACTTCAGTGCTCCGACCACCGCTTCTCCGGTCCGGACATAGCAGTAAGTCCGGGGACAACAGGAGCGGTGGTCGGAGCACCGAAGTTGACGTGCCGCTGGTAACACTTACCTAGCTGGCCAGCGCACGTCCTCATCGCTGCCCCGCTCCTCCGCGCTCCGTTGCTATGGGCGCACGCACGGTGTCCGTGACGTCCCTGCGTGCAACACCTTCCCGGCGGCCCCTGCCTTTTTAAAGTAAACGCGGGGTCTCCGAGACTGCATCCCTGTGTCCCGAAACCATCTTTCGGGACACAGATATGTCCCAGGCAGCAGCAGGCTGGATAAATGTCCTCGGCGGGCCGCATGTGGCCCGCGGGCCGTAGTTTGAGGACCCCTGGTTTAGAGTGTCGGGTTCAGCACCGGAGGCTCGTGACATCATGGCCACGCCCCACTCGTGACATCATGGCCATGCCCCCTCAATGCAAGTCTATGGGAGGGGGCGTGACGGTCATCACGCCCCCTCCCATAGACTTGCATTGAGGAGGCGTGGCCGTGACATCACGAGCGTGGCGTGGCCGTGATGTCACAAGCCTCTGCCCCGCATCGCCAGTCATCCAGCACGGAGTGACGTTCGCTCCGTGGACCGGATTTCTTGGGTGCCGCAGCAGAGATTGCGGGGGTCCCCGACAGTGGGACCCCCGCAATCAGACATCTTATTCCCTATCCTTTGGATAGGGGATAAGATGTCTAGGGGTGGAGTAACCCTTTAAGGCTCCTATGCATAGTATGTATCGGCCAAATTATCAGATTTTGGTGGAACTGGCCAACCATCTGATATACAGTGGGGGAAAAAAAGTATTTAGTCAGCCTCCAATTGTGCAAGTTCTCCCACTTATAAAGATGAGAGAGGCCTGTAATTTTCATCATAGGTATACCTCAACTCTGAGAGACAGAATGAGAAAAAAATACATAAAATCACATTGTCTGATTTTTAAAGGGTACTCCGCCTCTAGACATCTTATCCCCAATCCAAAGGATAGGGGAAAAGATGTCAGATTGCCGGAGTCCCGCTGCTGGGGACCCCCAGGATCTCCGCTGCAGCGCCCCGCTATCATTACTGTACAAAGCAGACTCGCTCCGTGCGTAATGACCAGCGATACAGGGGCCGGAGCATTGGAATGTCACGGCTCCACCCCCTCGTGATATCACACCACGCCCCCTCCCACATACTTGTATTGAAGGGGCGGGTTGTTACATCACAAGGGGGCGGAGCCATTACATAACGATGTTCCGACCCTTGTATCGCTGGTCATTACGCACGGAGCGAGTCTGCTCTGTACAATAATGATAACGGAGTGCCGTAGCCGAGATCCTGGGGGTCCCCAGCAGCAGGGCCCCCGGCGATCTGACATCTTATCCCCTATCCTTTGGATAGGGGATAATATGTCTAGGGGCGGAGTACCCCTTTAAAGAATTTGCAATTTATGGTGGAAAATAAGTATTTGGTCACCTACAAACAAGCAAGATTTCGGGCTCTCACAGATGGATTTTTTTCTCATTCTGTCTCTCATAGTTGAGGTTATAACCTATGATGAAAATTACAGGCGCCTCTCATCTTTTTAAGTGGGAGAACATGCACAATTGGTGGCTGACTGTATATGGCTGCCTATCTTTCCCCGACAGATGAAGTTGGGGAAGAAAAGGATCGGGCATGTTGGTGTTCAGTCATTCGATCTTTTTGTTCTTGAGGAGATAAGGCCATGTTGAGCTCCATTCAGAGGAGCTAAGCTAGCTGTTCAAATTACGGGAGAAAAATCCAGCATGTCCTAATCTTTTCGCTCCTTAACCCATTGTGACCCGTAGGTGTCCGTTGTGCACAACCCAGCCTAAGTCGCCACCAGAGGAGTCTAGCAGTAGCTAAAGGGGTTATCCAGCTTTTTTTTTTTTTTTTAAATGATCCCCTATCCACAGGATAGGGGCCAAGTGTCCGATCATGGGGGTTTGGCAATCTCCAGAACAGGGTCCAATTCTACTCGCTGGGTGCTTCGCCCCCGATATTCTGAGATATACTCGTCTTGGCAGTTATGGTCGCTCAGCCTAGCAGTCGGCCCCCATGATCGTCTGTCATGCTGAGAGTTGTAGTTTTGTACATGGGAGGTGTTCTGGGCACAGGTCTGATTTTCCTACACTTTGTTGGTCCAGGTTTACCTCAGGGAAGGTTATAAGGAAATCTGACATGTTATCTTACACGAGATGCACTAGACTTGTGTCATCCGAAGGTGTCACGTAACACAGAGGACTAAATATATTATCTATAGCGGGGGTAGGGTAACACATCTGAGCCTCCAACAACAATATCAGTTACTATAGGGGTTAAAAGCTCTTCTAGACATTACACTGTGGACATAGATGGAGACCTCTTGCTACTGCCCAGGGCTGGGGCTACATGACAACTTTTGTCACGCGAAGATCCCTCGCCATCGATCATAATGTTAGTGAATGATGTCGCATTTGTCATAACATGAAAATCACAAAAAAAAAAAAAAGATAATAATCCTTGATAGATATTTGGTTGCTGGTCACATGTGACTTTGCCACCGTTGACCTGAATGCAAGTCACACGCAACTACCACCTACTTGTGACTTCTGTGCGATTTGTACAGCCACAGCCGAGGAGCACAAATTATTTTGGTTGCGCGACTTAGATGTGACCTGCTGTCATGTGACCAAAGTCACTGTGTAGCCCTGGTCTTAGAGAAGACAATACAGTTAAGGAGTGAACCCAAAATGTGGCTCTCCATGGGTACGTTCACACTGCGGAATTCCCGTGGAATTCCGAGAGTGGAATTCCGTGCAGTGAACAGTACAGTCAGCGTGAATGGGGCTTCCGCGAGACCCGGTCACACTGTGGAATTTCAGCAGCGGACAATTCCGCCGCTAAAATTGTTCCGCACAAATAAAAGAACATGTTCATTCTTTGCGCGGAATTCAGCGAGTACTTCATAGCTGTCAATGGTGACGGCGCAGTGCTCTGTGGTCCTACTGCCGAAGTATTTTCGGTAGCAGCCGCCTGACGGAATCGCGCTAGTGGAATTCCGCGAGGGGCGATTCCGCAGTGTGAACGTACCCTAACTGTCAAACTGCAACTCCATCAAAACATGCTGGGAGTGGTAGTTTTACAATTTATGACATACTCAATATTGCTCCTCACTCGGGGCAGTACTGTCCTCGGCCACCCAATGGGTTTCTGGGATATATACGCCAGTTACTGGGAAAAGACATCAAAACTGGTTCAAATAAAAAGCAGAGTAGTTGCCCACAGCAACCAATCATGGCTTCCATTTTCTAAAGCTTGGTTTGAAAATGAAAGAAGCAAAGTGATTGTTCCCATAGCAACCAATCATAGTTTTATTTCTTATGGGGCTTTGAAAAATGAAACTTGTGCTGCGATTCGTTGCTATTGGCAACAAAGACGGTTTTCCTTCGGCTCTGTTCATATCTGTTACTTGTCTCTCACAGACTGACAACTAAGGGTCCGTTCACACTAAAGAGATTTGGCCAGGAATTTCCTCAGTGGATCTGCGCCGTTCAGAATGATCCGGAATGGCTGCTAATTGTCTGTGGTAATCTGCGCCATCTCACTGACAAACGGCACTTCTCTGGCGGAATCCGCTAGAAGGCAGTACATGGGTAATCTTCAGCCGAAATCCAATTCCTTGTTTGACGTTCTGTCACGGAATGTCTGAAGTGTGAGAAGAGCCGCCCAAACATGCTGGGAGTTGTAGTTTTGCAACAGCTGGAGACACACAGATTGGAAAACACTGCCATATGCCTATAAAAGGGGTTATCCGCAATAAGGTGATTTTAGTACTTACCTGCCAGAACTTGGTACAGTGATCCCCGACCTACGATGGCCCCGACATAATTTGATAATTCATGTCCACATACGATGGTCTCTCAGAGGCCATCGCAGGTTGAAGGCAGCATCAATATACGATCCTGCAGCGTTGACTGCTTCAGCTGCCAGTTGTTTAATGTGCCCCGTGTGCTCCGGTGAGTGTCACTCACTTGTCCCCGACAGGGGACCGTCCTCTTCATGCTCCGCTGCATGGCCGTCGCTCTCCTTTGTCGTTATCACGTTGCCGCCATGCCGTCCCGTCATCCAATAGGAGCGGCGTACATAGGGACATGATGACGGCAATGGAGAGCAATGATCCAGCGAAGCGGGGACGGTCCGGAGTGGCGGGGACACGTCATCCCCCCCACCCATTGAAACAAAGTGTTTTCTAACCAGGAGGCCTACAGCTGTTGCTAAATTGAAGCAGGACAGGCTCCCTCTGTTCACTTGACTAGTGATGTCAGGTCTCGACACACTGCAACCTGGGAAATCCTGAGACATGAGTAATTTTGTATGCTGTTAAAAATAAAATTTTGGGGCGAAAATGACAGAAGAATTGTGAGAAAACTGTCACACACAGGTACAGACATTATTTTATGAACTACACTAAATTTATCAAAAAAAAATAGAAAAAAAATCCTGAAATCCCCCTTTAATAAGAAACAACACATGCACTCGGGTACGTGATGCGGCGCGGCGTACAGAATAGATAATCCTGCCTGTAACATGAGATGACAAATACAAGGCTGTGGCAGCGGCCGCTCTGCGTATGTAAAGCGTCCATGACTCAGGGAGATTTATGGAGCAGATACCCCGGGGAGATGCAAAGCTGTGACCGCCACCCGGCATTTATAATGGAATTACACTCACAGAGCTGGTTATAATGATGTATGGGGCATTTAGTGGGGACAATTACATCAGCGCTTTTCATCTGGAAGGATTCAGCGAGCCAGGACTGCCAGCGAGGAAACACAAGGGTGCTGGGAGCAAAATAAAGCTCCTGCCTAATGTAGTTCCTATATAATGAGGACACTGCTAAAATAACAACGCCCTAGGTCAGTGGTCCCCAAACTGTGGCCCTCCAGCTGTTAAAAAAAACTACCTATCAGGCCCTGACAGTTTCAACAGCTGGAGGGCCGTAGGATGGAGAAAACTGTTCAAGGTATTTGTAGAACTACTACTCCCATCATGCCCTAAATATTCGCAAAACTATAACTCCCACACTGCCCTATGTATATACAAACTACAACTTGCATTCGCAAAATTACAACTTCCATGATGTACTTACAAAACTATAACTTGCATCTGCCAAACTACACCTCCCATCATGCCCTATATATTCACCAAGCTACAAACTTGCATTGGCAAAATGACAATTCCCGCATATAGTTCCCGCATACTAGGGATTGACCGATTATCGGTTTGGCCGATATTCACGATTTTGGACATTATCAGGGCAGCGGTGGCGGTGTCGGTGTCTCTGGCCTACCCCCCCCCCCCCTACCCCCCGGCCAGAGACCGCCCCCGCTGCCCCATTGCCTCCCCCATCCCCCGTTTTATAATTACCTGTTTCCAGGGTCCGCGCTATTGCTGTGCGCTGCGCAGCACAATGACGAGTGACGTCCTCAACGCAACGTCACCGTCAGTGCGCACAGTGACAGCTCAGGACGCCGCCGGAGCCAGAAGTAGCGCGGACCCCAGGAACAGGTAATTATAAAATCGGGGATGGGGGAGGCAATGGGGCAGCGGCGGTGGTTGGACTCAGGACCGGCAGGGGGAGAGAAGCGGGCGGTGGTCTCTGGCCAGAGGATGGGGGGGCGGGCGCAGCGGCTGTGTTGGTTGGACTAGGGAGGACCCCAGGACAGGCAGGGGGAGAGAAGCGGGTGGTGGCGGTGTTCTCTGGCCCCGCAAAAGCCGCTGCAGTTCATTGATCTAAAGCGCCCTGCTTTAAATCATTTATCTGCAGCAGCTTCTGCAGGGCCGGGGGGGGGGGGGCGATTGGGAGAAGGGGGGGGGCGATTGGGGGAAGGGGGGATTGGAATAGCCGATAGCTGATAATTTATACCGATATTCCGGTATAAGTTATCGGCCTGAAAGGTCACAGATTATCGTTATCGGCCCTAAAAAATCAATATCAGTCGATCCCTACCGAATACGTTTTCAATTTGAAAACCGTACGGAACCGTATTGAAAACTGTATGCATTGTCTCTCCATTGAAAACTGTATGCATTGTCTCTCCATTGAAAACTGTATGCCAAAAGATGCATCCGGTTGTGTCCGTTTTTTTCACATGCCCAAAACCGTAGCCTACCATGGTTTTTGGCCTGGGTGAAAAACTGTACTGAAACATATAATTTTTTTTTTTAAAGATGGGAGTCATTGGAACCGTACAGAACTGTAGGTGCATACGGTTCCATTCGATTTGCCCCATATGGTTTTTGACTTTGCACAGTTTTTTTTATAGGAATTTCAATCAAACAAGTGAAACTTTATTCATAATGGAGTGAAAAATTAAACACGTATACATTTTTTTTCTTAAAAAACGGATGCAACCGGACATCATTTTTCAACCCGTAGACGGATTAAATCTTGTACACACATTTTGATACAGTGGGTTCACACACCACGTTTTTGCCATACTGTTTTCAATCAGTTTTTCCAAAGAAAACCATATGGTAAAAAAAAACGGATGGAACCGTATGGGAAAAAGTAAACCGAATGCATTTTTTAAACCGTATACTGTTTTTTAAAGTGCATACGGTTCCGTCCGTTTTTATAAAAATAAAAAAAAACATACATTTTTGAAAATTTTGTCCATTTTTAATGGGAGGGGTCTTGGGTGGGGACTTTAGGATGCAAATGCGCATTTGCAAAGTAAAAATCGTATATGGTTTCCCGTATGGAACCGTATACATGTGCGTTTCCCATTGACGTCCACGGATGCGGTTGCAGTACGGATTTTAAACGTGGTCACCTCCCATTACAAATGGACAAAATTTTCTAAAACTTAATGTTTTTTATTTTATTTTCTAAAAACGGACGGAACTGTATGCACTTTTAAAAACAGTATACAGTTTAAAAACGCATACGGTTTACTTTTTCCTATGATACGGGAACTGTATTGCAAAAATGTGGGGTTAACCCAGCCTTACGTTCAGATGTGCGGATTTTCGCAGCGTATTTCGCTGCGGATCTGCCGCTGAAGGACTTCCTATATGCTGCCTTTATATGTGCCTGCTCGGAGTGGCGATACGCCGCTACGAGTAGACACACTGCGGTGTGTGAGTCGCCGAAGTATACTCGCACATCGCGGCAGCTCTCGGCCTAGCTCATTGAGCAGGGGGAACGGGCGCGATGTGTGCGAATACACGATATGTGCGACTGGCACATCGCAGTGCGTCTGCTCGGAGCGGCGTATTGCACATTTAAGGGAACCGTACAGAGGTCCATCAGCGGCGGATCTGCAGCTGTAAATGCGCACGTGTGAACGTACCCTAAGTCAGCGTTTCCCAACAAGGGTGCCTCCAGCTGTTGCAAAACTACAACAGCTGGAGGCACGTGTGAACGTACCCTAAGTCAGCATTTCCCAACAAGGGTGCCTCCAGCTGTTGCAAAACTACAACTCCCAGCATGCCCGGACAGCCTTCGGCTGTCCGGGCATGCTGGGAGTTGTAGTTTTGCAACAGCTGGAGGCACCCTTGTTGGGAAACGCTGACCTAAGTATTCACTAAACTACAACTTTTATTGTGCTCTATGTATTTGCAAAACTACAACTCCCATCGTGCCCTTTGTAGTCACAAGACTACAACTTGGTCAACGCAGCCCTATTTGTTGGACAGCATGGCTCTCTGGCTCCGCATGCTGTGAGTTGTAGCCTTGCAACAGCTGGAGGCACACTGCTTGGGAAGCGCCCTCCCAAAGCCATGCAGCATGCAGCCAGTGCATGCTTGGGGTAGTAGTAGTTCATAACAGCTGGAGCTGTTGCCTGGAGTCAGCAATAGCAAATGACTCAATACTTCTCAGCAGACAGTGTAGCACGTCGGGTGGGCACGCACAGCCTGGCATTGCTTATCTGCCATCTGCTCCTGTGAGGTGTTGCACAATGATCTGTGATTCTTCGAACAGATACCGTGCACACATCAGCTCCTATCTCCCGGGTATGAGGAGGATAACGCAGTATTGGCCATGATGTCTGGACGTACGATGCCTTGTAAATCAGCGACAGGACACACAGTGCTATAATGTCTGCAGTTACTGCCAACCAGCAAAAACCATTGAAAGATTTGATTTTTTTTTTCTTTGCCCATATCATGCACACTCACCATCATTGGTTGTACAGTGAAAATTGTTTCCATTCAGCACAGCTGCATCTATGCCTTTTATGACTGTAACTTAGTCATGTGATCGCCAGTCTGACCCACAGAAAGTTACATGGCTTAAAGGGGTACTCCGCCCCTAGACATCTTATCCCCTATCCAAAGGATAGGGGATAAGATGTCAGATTGACAGGGTCCCGCTGCTGGGGACCCCGGGGATCGCTGCTGCAGCGCCCCGCTATCATTACTGCACAGAGCGAGATCGATCTGCACGTAATGACGGGCAATACAGGGGCCGGAGCATCGTTACGTCACGGCTCCGCCCCCTCGTGACGTCACGGCCCGCCCCGTCAATACAAGTCTATGGGAGGGGGCTTGGTGGTCGTCACGCCCCCTGCCATAAACTTGCATTAAGGGGACGGGCCGTGATGTCATGAGGGGCGGAGCCATGACGTTACGCTGCTCCGGCCCCTGTATCGCCCGTCATTACGCACAGAGCGAACTCGCTCTGTGCAGTAATGATGGCGGGGTGCAGCAGCAGCGATCCCCGGGGTCCCCAGCAGCGGGACTGCGGCGATCTGACATCTTATCCCCTATCCTTTGGATAGGGGATAAGATGCCAGGGGCAGAGTACCCCTTTAAAGGGGTACTCGGGTGGAAAACATTTTTTTTATTTTTTTTTTTAATCATCTGATGCCAGAAAGTTAAACAGATTTGTAAATGACTTCTATTAAAAAAAATCTTAATCCTTCCAATACTTTTTAGCAGCTGTATGCTACAGAGGAAATTCTTTTCTTTTTGAATTTCTTTTTCGTCTATTCCACAGTGCTCTCTGCTGACACCTCTGTCCGTGTCAGGAACTGTCCAGAGCAGCATAGGTTTGCTATGGGGGATTTTCTCCTGCGCTGGACAGTTCCTGATACGGGCATCAGGTGTCAGCAGAGAGCGCTGTGGACAAGACAAAAAAGAAATTCAAAAAGAAAAGAATTTCCTCTGTGGCATACAGCAGCTGATAAGTACTGGAAGGAATAAGATTTTTAAACAGAAGTAATTTACAAATCTGTTTAACTTTCTGGCACCAGTTCATTTAAAAGAAAATGTTTTTTCAGTGGAGTACCCCTTTAAAGACTACTAATTCACACAAAACATCTCAATTGTGATTATCGGTCAAATCGATTTCGCCTTTAGCAATATCTGACACATAATTCAAACTGACCTCAACCTACTTATGAGTAATGAGTACGCCTGGGTGACCTGCGGCACCAGCAGCCTCATTGGATGACCAGGTGCAGTGATCAAACACCACACCCTCAGACAGAAGATGAACGGGAAATGAAGGCTGCAAAAATCAAAAGGCAAAAACTGTACATAGTGAATCTTAAAACAAAGACGGCAATGCATTCCCTCTTAGATACCACTGAAAGAATTGACACGTCGATCGGAATTTCCGCGGCAGAAACAGCTGCTGCGGAAAACGTTGTCGTGTGCACGGTGCAGCAGAATCCCATTGAAAACAACAAGGGGGATGAATTATGATGAGCTACTAGAGCAGGGTTTCGGAATCTGAAGCTCTCTAGCCTTTGCAAAACTACAACTCCCAGCATGCCCTGACAGCCTTCGGCTGTCAGAGCATGCTGGGAGTTGTAGTTTTGCAACAGCAGGGAAAGCACAGGTTGGCTTGAGATAAAGAAGCCCACATACTGTTCTTGTACGGGGGGCCCCATTATCTGGTATCAGTGGTTCTATTCTTCACCCTCGGAGACGTCTCACTTTTCAAAGCATCCGCGATCCAAGTCACATGGGTGTTCCGCTGGCAAAGAAGATAAACGCGCACAAAGTCACCTTGATAGAAACCGGAATGACCGTGTGAACCTTAGATAAGACATTACAGGTCTATAGGAAATGATTACCAGCTGAACAGGGTACAGGCCCTGCTACGGGGGTCTCGGATTGTGTGCAGGAAATTTGCGCTGTGTTAGCTGGGTTCACACCACGTTTTTGCAGTACAGTTCCCGTATACGTTTTCAATTTAAAAACCGTACGGAACCGTATTGAAAACCGTATGCCAAAAGATGCATCAGGTTGTGTCCGTTTTGCATCCCGTACGGTTTTGTCTGTTTTTTTCCCGTACCCAAAACCGTAGCCTACCACAGTTTTTGGTCCGGGTGAAAAACCGTATTGAAACTAGGGATCGACCGATAACGTTTTTTTAGGGCCGATACCGATAATCTGTGGCCTTTCAGGCAGATAGCCGATAACTTATACCGATATTCCGGTATAAGTTATCGGCTATTTCTCCACCCCCCAAGAAGCCGCTGCAGATCATTGATTTAAAGCGGGCGCTTTAAATCAATAAACTGCAGCGGCTTTGGCTGAATCAGAGACCACCGCACCCACCCGCTTCTCTCCCCCTGCCTGTCCGGGGGTCCTCCCTATCAACGCCGCTGCCCCCAACCATCCACCCCCCCCTACCCCCGCACACCGCCGCCCCCCAGCCATCCTCCCCCCTACCCCCGCACCGCACACCGCCTCCCCTATCCCCGGTTTTATAATTACCTGTTCCCGGGGTCCGAGGTCCACGTTACTTTTGGCTCCCGTCCTGAGCTGTCACTGTGCGCACTGACAGTGACGTCACGTTGAGGACGTCACTGCGCTGTGCAGCGCACAGCATAACGCAGGACGCAACAGGAGCCAGAAGTAGCGCGGGCCCCAGACCCCGGGAGCAGGTAATTAGAAAAACCGGGGATAGGGGAGGCAATGGGGGGGGGCGGCATGTGGTGCGGTGGGGGCCGCATGCGGTGCGGTGGGGGCCGCATGCGGTGGGGGCGGTACATTATCGGATTATCGGCAAGGTAATTGCAGATACCGATAATGTCAAAAATTGTGAATATCGCCCAACAATATCAGCCAAACCGATAATCGGTCGATACCTAATTGAAACGTATAACATTTTTTAAACATGGGAGTCAATGGGAACCGCATAGAACTGTATGTGCGTACGGTTCCATCCGGTTTTCACCATACGGTTTTTTACTTTACACAGTTTTTTTCTTGGAATTTCAATCAAACAAGTGAAACTTTATTCATAATGGAGTGAAAAGTTTTTTTTTTCTATTAAAAAAAAATAAAAAAAACATGAAACCAGACATCATTTTTCATACCGTATACAGATAAAAATTTGTACACATGTATTGATACAGTTTAGTCCGGTTTTGAGGAATCTGTTTTTTTTTTTTTTTAGCAAAACCTCACACGGAACTGTATTGCAAAATCGTGGTGTGAACCCAGCCTTACCCTGTGTTCCCATCCGTGCAGGCGGAGCAGCCATAGCTCAATAGGATGAATAATTCCATACAGGTTTACAGGAAATTAGATTATTACAAGACATTATGGGCAGTGAGCGCTCTGCACCTGGCCCCGGGCTGTGTATAATCTTATATAACATCCGGAAAGCGCGGTACGCACAATCCCGGCTGGGGAAGCCTTCACTCTTACGTAATTCTGCACTTCCCAAAGATCTCAGAGAGGTAAACATGATCACTATTAAAGGGGTACTCCACTGGAAAACATTTTGTTTTTGTTTTTTAAATCAACTGGTGCCAGAAAGTTAAACAGATTTGTAAATTACTTCTATTTAAAAAGATTAACCCTTCCAGTACTTATCAGCTGCTGTATGTTCAAGAGGAAGTTCTTTTCTTTTTTAATTTATTTTCTGTCTAACCACAGTGCTCTCTGCTGACACCTCTGTCCAAGTCAGGAACTGTCCAGAGTGGGAGCAAATCCCCATAGCAAACCTCTCTAGGCTTTGCTAGAATGGACCAGTTCCTAAAATGGACAGAGGTGTCAGCAGAGAGCACTGTGGTCAGACAGAAAGGAAATTCAAAAAGAAAAGAACTTCTTGTGGAGCATACAGCAGCTCATAAGTCCTGGAAGAATTAAGATTTTTTTTAAATAAAAGTATTTTACAAATCTGTTTAACTTTCTGGCACCAGTTGATTTAAAAAAAATAAATAATAATAATAATGTTTTCCAGTGGAGTACCCCTTTAAGCATTGTTCACATCAGTGTCCTTGTATCCATTGTTCAGACACAACAAGGAGAAGGATGAGGCAGATGTCGGATCCGGATACAAAAAAAACCTTAAAAAGAGAGATATATGTATACTGTCCGTTAATTTTTCTCGGCTAAACTACCCTAAAATACCGGACACCTGATGGAATCCATTTAAGTCAATAAGATCTGTTGGGACCCAGAGGTGTCAGTTGTGATTTGATCCATTTAGGGGTTGGTTTGGCGCAATGAAAAATAAAAATAAAAAATAAATAAAGAGCTGAAAGCACCCTGAACAGTTCAGAAGTTCAGAGCACAATGACCTCACCTGATCTTTTTCTAATCTATAGCTTGTAGTTTATAATAATATCCTGTAATATACAATCATGGCCGTAAATGTTGGCACCCCAAAAATTTTCAAAAAAATTTAGTATTTCTCACAGAAAAGGATTGCAGTAACACACGTTTTGCTATACACATGTTTATTCCCTTTGTGTGTATTGGAACTAAATGAATAAAAGGGAGGAAAAAAGCAAATTGGACATAATGTTACATCAAAAATGGTCTGGATAAAATTATTGGCACCCTTTCAAAATTGTGGAAAAACAAGATTGTTTCAAGCATGTGATGCTTCCTTAACCTCACCTAGGGCAAGTAACAGGTCACACTAAGCAAGGACAACAGAAAGAGGAGAAGAGAACTGTCTGAGGACTTGAGAACCAAAATTGTGGAAAAATATCAACAATCACAAGGTTACAAGTCCATCCAGATCTAGATTTGCCTTTGTCCACAGTGCGCAACATTATCAAGAAGTTTGCAACCCAGGGCACTGTAGCTAATCTCCCTGGGAATGGATGGAAGAGAAGAATTGATGAAAGGTGTCAACGCAAGATAGTCCGGAAGGTGGATAAGCAGCCCCAAACAAGTTCCAAAGATATTCAAGCTGTCCTGCAGGCTCAGGGAGAATCAGTGTCAGCACAAATCATCTTTAAATTAAATTAAATGCTATGGGAGGAGACCCAGGAGGACCCCACTGCTGACACAGAGACATAAAATAGCAAGACTACATTTTGCCAAAATCCTTCTGGGAAAATGTCTCGTGGACAGATGAGACCATGATAGAGCTTTTTTGTAAAGCGCATCATTCTACTGTTTACCGAAAACGGAATGAGGCCTACAAAGTAAAGAACACAGTACCTACAGTGAAATATGGTGGAGGATCAATGATGTTTTGGGGTTGTTTTGCTGCCTCTGGCACTGGGTGTCATGAAATCTGAGGATTATCAATGGATTTTGGATTGCACTGTACAGCCCAGTGTCAGAAAGCTGGGATCGTGTCCAAGATCTTGGGTCTTCCAGCAGGACAATGACCCCCAAACATACGTCAAAAATCCTCCAGAAATGGATGATAACAAAGCGCTGGAGAGTTTTGGAGTTTGGTGACATTATGTCCAATTTACTTTTTTTCCTCCTTTTTAGGTTTAGTTCCAATACACACAAAGGGAATAAACATTTGTATAGCAAAACATGTGTTACTGCAATACTTTTCTGTGAGAAATACTTCATCTTCTTGAAAAATGTCAGGGGTGCCAACATTTACGGCCATGACTGTACATCAGTTTTCATGCACTGAGCAGAATAGATCATCCCCCTTGTTGTTTTCAATAGGATTCTGCTGCACTAGCGTCGGAACCCCCTGTGCTCAGACATCTTATCTCCTATCCTTTGGATAGGGATAAGATATCTTTGTCCGGAATACCCCTTTAAGATTTTTAATGAATATTTTGAGAGGTGTCTTGTCCTTCATCAATGGCGGGCAGATTTCTATGCTTTAAAGGAGTGATTAAGGGTAGGGTCAGACGTGCCCCATTTTCTGCTGCTGAAAATATGCAGCAAAATACAGCACGTGAGACCCTATCCTAAAGGGGTTATTTGCCATTTTGAAAAAAAGAATATCCTGCTAGGGCTTGGAAAAAAAAAAACAGACTATACTAAGCAAGACCCATTCTCCTCTGGCCGGACCCCACAATCTTATGTCTTCTTCCTGCTTCTGGGAGCAGTGCTGGTCACAGGACCTGCCCTCTCAGTCACTGGCAGGACACTGCTGATGCCAGTGATTGGCTGAGGTGGCAGGTCCTGCACCCAGCATTTGTCTCGGAAGCAGGAAGAAGACAGATTAACTACCAGACGGAAGAAAACAGGAGCTTTGGAAGAGCGGGGTTAGATAAGTAGTTCTTTTTTCTATTTCTTTTTTACCAGGATACTCATTTTTGCAAAATGCCAAATAACCCCTTTAAGAAAAAATAAATAAAAATCACCTCAACGTGCAAATTCCTTCTTTACGTTCTTTCACGCTGCCCAGGCATTTCCCATTCATGCCGCAGGAAACGGCCTCCACATGTCACTACGATCTCCCTTTCTGATAAGAAATGTCATCCACTTGTCGGAGCCTTGTGTAAACCTTCCTAGGCAGGAAAGCATCGCCTGAGAGTGCAGGGAGGTCTGTCTATAGTGCTGTGCCCACCACCCTGCCGGCTGCATGTCAGGACCACCGTGGTGATGTCAACAGCTAATTCCAGCAATGGAAATATTATTATAAGGGCCAGCAGTAGACTCCTCAGCCACTGTATATACTTGTTCTTGTGTACGTCCACTAATAATATACACGTACTCTATATATATATATATTAGGAGTCTCAGCCACTGTATATACTTGTTCTTGTGTACGTCCACTAATAATATACACGTACTCTATATATATATATATATATATATTAGGAGTCTCAGCCACTGTATATACTTGTTCTTGTGTACGTCCACTAATAATATACACGTACTCTATATATACTAGGCGTCTCAGCCACTGTACATGCACTGCTCAAAAATGTAAGGAAACACTTAAACAACATAATGTAACTCCAAGTCAATGACACTTCTGTGAAATCACACTGTCCACTCAGGAAGCAACACTGATTGACAATCAATTTCACAGGCTGTTGTGCAAATGGAACAGACAACAGGTGGAAATTATAGGCAATTACCAAGACACCCCCAATAAAGGAGTGGTTCTGCAGGTTTTGACCACAGATCACTTCCTGGCTGTTTTGGTCACTTTTGAATGCTGGTGGTGCTTTCACTCTAGTGGTAGACCATATGCGGGTGTAGTTGGCCCTGGGTTCCTCCTAATGCAAGACAATGCTAGACCTCATGTGGCTGGAGTGTGTCAGCAGTTCCTGCAGGAGGAAGGCATTGATGCTATGGACTGGCCCGCCCGTTCCCCAGACCTGAATCCGATTGAGCACATCTGGGACATCATGTCTCGCTCCATCCACCAACACCACGTTGCACCACAGACTGTCCAGGAGTTGGCGGATGCTTTAGTCCAGGTCTGGGAGGACATCCCTCAGGAGACCATCCTCCTCCTCATCAGGAGCATGTCCAGGCGTTGTAGGGAGGTCATACGGGCACGTGGAGGCCACACACACTACTGAGCCTCATTGTGACTTGTGTTAAGGACATTACATAAAGTTGGATCAGCCTGTAGTGGGGTTTTCCACTGTGATTTTGAGTGTGACTCCATATCCAGACCTCCATGGGTTGATAAATTTGATTTTCATTGATAATTTTTGTGTGATTTTGCTGTCAGCACATTCAACTATGTAAAGACGAAAGTATTTCATACGATTAGTTCATTCATTCAGATCTAGGATGTGTTATATCAGTGTTCCCTTTATTTTTTTTGAGCAGTGTAGTTGTCTGTGTGTGTCCACTAATAATATACACATACTCTATATATATATTAGGCGTCTCAGCCACTGTATATACTTGTTCTTGTGTGCGTCCACTAATAATATACAAATACTCTATATATATATATATATATATTAGGCGTCTCGGCCACTGTATATACTTGTCTATGTGTACGTCCACTAATAATATACACATACTCTATATATATATTAGGCGTCTCAGCCACTGTATATACTTGTCTATGTGTACGTCCACTAATAATATACACATACTCTATATATATATATATATATTAGGCGTCTCAGCCACTGTATATACTTGTCTATGTGTACGTCCACTAATAATATACACATACTCTATATATATATTAGGCGTCTCAGCCACTGTATATACTTGTTTATGTGTACGTGCACTAATAATATACACATACTCTATATCAGTGTTTCCCAACCAGGGTGCCTCCAACTGCTGCAAAACTACGGCTTCTAGCCAACGGCTGTCCGGACATATTGGGAGTTGTGGTTTTTCAACATCTGGAGGCACCCTGTTTGGGAAAGACTGCTCTATATATATACTAGGCGATGCTTACAGCTACCCTTGGAATGACATAAGGAGAAGGTGTCTTTGTACTTCAGTCATTGTTACTGAGGATCCTGGAAAGTCTTCGGTAAATACAATGATGTACCTTTCCTGGGTGTAATGTCACGGCCCATTACTAACTACTGTACTTGTTTTTACACTCTCTCCCTATTGTCTCAAACCCTCTTTAGTAGAACAACCACCACATAGATCAAGTGATCGCCTTCATCTGCTCATGGCCTGCAGGGGGCACTACAGGAGAAATATAGCACTGCACTGTCCAAATAACACTGTGATGTTCCAGTACAGGTACACGTTCCTGTACTATCTGTAGGTCCTGTCAGGTTGAGTCCCTCAGTGACCAGGGGGCTCCCCTTGTTCTCCTGTTAATTTATTAAATGTAGTGTATGTATCTTTAAAGGGGTATTCCGCCCCTGGCATCTTATCCCCTATCCAAAGGATAGGGGATAAGATGTAAGATCGCCGCGGTCCCGCTGCTGGGGACCCCGGGGATCGCCGCTGCGGCCCCCCGCTATCATTACTGCACAGAGTGAGTTCGCTCTGTGCGTAATGACGGGCGATACAGGGGCCGGAGCAGCGTGATGTCATGGCTCCGCCCCTCATGACATCACGGCCCGCCCCCTTAATGCAAGTCTATGGCAGGGGGCGTGACGACTGCCATGCCCCCTCCCATAGACATGTATTGACGGGGGCGGGCTGTGACATCATGAGGGGCGGAGCCATGACGTAACGATGCTCCGGCCCCTGTATCGCCCGTCATTACGCACAGAGCGAACTCACTCTGCGCAATGATAGTGGGGTGCAGCAGCAGCGATCCCCGGGGTCACCAGCAGCGGGATCCCAGCGATCTGACATCTTATCCCCTATCCTTTGGATAGGGGATAAGATGTCTAGGGGCGGAGAACCCCTTTAAGTTATACAGTTATATGATTGGTTGTAACATGTACTCCCAAAGAGCACCAGCTTTAACCTATGACCCAGAGCTTGACCAATGGGTTTTAGTCCAGCCCCCCCCCCCGACTAGATAAAGGGGTGGCCATCTTAATTCACTCTCTTGGATCTTACCATCTAATCTGAGAACAAGTCTTTGCTGAGGCGGCTACCAGAGGCCTTACAGTCAAGTGTTCGGCATCTGGAGACCACAAAAATACAACTCTCCAGTAAGTCTACCAGTCTATGTCGGCTGTCACTGAAGTTAGTCAAGTCTAATTACAAGTATTGGTCCAGCAAGCTGTGAGGTCCTCTGGGTCCTGGTCACCTCTCTGGGAATTCTGGCCTTAGCTGTGAAGATAATTACCGGAATATCGGTATAAGTTATCGGCTATCGGCCTGAAAGGTCAAAGTTTATCGGTATCGGCCCTAAAAGAACGATATTGGTCGATCCCTAGTTAATACCATCCAACCCCCGGGGTTAAAGGGGTATTCCAGGAAAAAACTTTTTTTTATATATCAACTGGTTCCAGAAAGTTAAACAGATTTGTAAATTACTTCTATTAAAAAATCTTAATCCTTTCAGTACGTCTGAGCTTCTGAAGTAAAGGTTGTTCTTTTCTGTCTAAGTAATCTCTGATGACACGTGTCTCGGGAAACGCCCAGTTTAGAAGCAAATTCCCATAGCAAACCTCTTCTAAACTGGGCGGTTCCCGAGACACGTGTCATCAGAGATTACTTAGACAGAAAAGAACAACCTTAACTTCAGAAGCTCATAAGTACTGAAAGGATTAAGATTTTTTAATAGAAGTAATTTACAAATCTGTTTAACTTTCTGGAACCAGTTTATATATATATATATAAAAAAGTTTTTTTTTACTGGATAACCCCTTTAATAACATCTGATCCCAACACTCATCACCGCAACACCCGTGGCCCTGCCACTCACCACAGTGGCACTCCACTGTTCGTGACGCCAAAATAAATGTGATGTTATTATTAACCCAGGTGGTCGGATGGTATTAACCCCTATGTGTTCGTGACGCCAGTGTGGTTTTCGGGTTCCGAAACATTACCTGCCCGGATTCTACGCTCTCCCACAGGCTAGTAGTGAATAAAGAGTTCACAACCAGTTATGGTCAAACGGAGGCTTTACTGAGTAGAAGACCCAGGGACCCAGAGGACCTCGCAGCTTGCTGGACCAATATACTTGTAATTAACTTGACTTGTAATTAGACTTGACTGGTAATTAGACTTGACTTGTAATTAGACTTGACTAACTTCAGTGACAGCCGACATAGACTTATAGACTTACTGGAGAGTTGTAGCTTTGTGGTCCTCCAGATGCTGAACACTTGTCCTGAGATCTCTGGTTCTTGCTGCCTCAGCAAAGACTTGTTCTCAGATTAGATGAGAGTGGGTGCCCCTTTATATAGTGGGGGGCTGGACTAAAACCCATTGGTCAAGCTCTGGGTCATAGGTTAAAGTTGGTGCTCTCTGGGAGTACATGTTACAACCAATCATATAACTGCATAACATAACATGTGACAGGATTACTCACAGGTCCTTGAGTCCTCCAAAGGTCCTGTATACTATCTAGACATAAGGATCCTGTCTATGCTCTTAAAGATACATACACTACATTTAATAAATTAACATGAGAACAAGGGGAGTCCCTGCAGGGGAGCCCCCTGGTCACTGAGGGACTCAACCTGACAGGACTTACAGATAGTACAGGAACGTGTACCTGTACTGGGACATCACAACACCTTAATGGCCAAAGGCTTCCAGATCAAGAACTGCGGCTTGTCAACTCATAGAGAGGGATCCTCTATGCCTCTACAACAGTGTTTTCCAACCAGGGTGCCTCCAGCTGTTGCAAAACTACAACTTCCAGCATGCCCCGACAGCCTTTGGCTGTCGGGGCATGCTGGGAGTTGTAGTTTTGCAACAGCTGGAGGAACCCCAGCTGGGAAACACTGATTTAGAACTTGGCATACCCCAATGATCAGCAAGTAAAACCCTATTGTACAATACGCAATCAATTCTAATATTGGAAAACAAAGCGCAGCTGGTCATTAAGGGTAGAGATGAGCGAACTTACAGTAAATTCGATTCGTCACGAACTTCTCAGCTCGGCGGTTGCAAGCTTTTCCTGCATAAATTAGTTCAGCTTTGCGGTGCTCCGGTGGGCTGGAAAAGGTGGATACGGTCCTAAGAAAGAGTCTCCTAGGACTGTATCCATCTTTTCCAGCCCACCGGAGCACCTGAAAGCTGAACTAATTTATGCAGGAAAAGTCAGCAACTGCCGAGCCGAGAAGTTCGTGACGAATCGAATTTACTGTAAGTTCGCTCATCGCTAATTAAGGGGTTAACCATACCTTGTGCACTTATATACTGCAGTCCACTGGTATGATGCTCGCCGTCTGTCCCTTAGGTTATGTAACTTTAAATAGTTTTTTAAAAATAATATTAAAAAATAATAATCTAAAAAATAATTAAGTCGCCCTTTTTAGAAGTTTTTTCACCAATTCTTTGCAACAAGTAATACAATGCAATATGAAGGTCAAACCAACAAACCAAAAACGGTGCATAAAATGTATAAAAAAAAAGACCCTGCATTTAATTTTAAATGGTCACTTTCAAATTCAAAAACTTTTTTTTTTTTTATATATGTTGTACATCTTGGCAAAACATTACATTTTCTAATATACTTCATTAAAAAAATGTATTCTTTTTTTTTTTTTTATTAAAATCATGGCTTATTATTAAAAAAAATAAATAAAAAAAATAAACACTAGAGGTCCCCATATCATCCAGAACATAATCCTGTCCAGCTGCAGCATCATCTTTGTCCCAGCTTAAAGAGTACCTCTCATCCAAAAATGTTTTTATATTTTATAGTTTATAATATATTGATCACTTTTCTAATAGGGTTCTATAAAAAAATAAAAGATTCTTCTATGTGTTTTTGGTGTTTAAACTTTTGACCACTAGGGGTCTCCCTAGGACTCCCTTTTTTGGTGATTTCGGACTCACGCCGGCCTGGCGGCTGAGTCCGAAATCTGATGCTCAGCGCAGCTCCTGCCTGTCAATCAGACAGGCGGGAGTGAGCGCTGTGCGCGCATCCCTGCCAGGCGCGCTCCACACTCTGCCGGCCAGCGTCGTCGTCAGGCTACTCCCACTGACAAGGAGAGGCGGTGTGAGGTGGAATTTTGCGACCCCTGCAAACGTGCAAAATTCCACCTCACACCGTCCCTGCCCTGCACTCCGCCTGCATACAGGAAGAAGGGCAGAAGCGGCCCCGGCAAGGCTTCAGATGACGTCGCGCCTGCCGGGCCCCGCCCACTTCCTCCCTTCTCAGACGCTCCTATCTGAGCTACCGAAGATGAACATAAAAAGGTATTTTTATGAGGTTTAGAATTAAAATGAACGCTAGGATAGATAGATTTAGAGACAGGGACAGATGGGGAGGGGGATTAGGGAAAGTTTAGTTGATAATAGGTGCTCTTTAAAGGGGTACTCCAGTGGAATTTTTTTTTTTTTATCAACTGGTGCCAGAAAGTTAAACAGATTTGTAAATTACTTCCATAAAAAAAAATCCAGGAGAGCAGGAGAAAATCCCCATAGCAAACCTATGCTGCTCTGGACAGTTCCTGACACTGACAGAGGTGTCAGCAGAGAGCACTGTGGACAAGACAAAAAAGAAATCCAAAAAGAAAAGAATTTGCTCTGTAGCATACAGCCGCTAAAAAGAACTGGAAGGGTAAAGTTTTTTTTTTAATAGAAGTCATTTACAAATTTGTTTAACTTTCTGGCACCAGTTGATTAAAAAAAAAAAATGTTTTCCACCGGAGTACCCCTTTAAGCACAGACAGGGACAAAGCCCAAGAAGTAAGGGCGGGACTAGCTCTCCTCTGTGCTCACTCCTGTCCTATCAGACTCCTGTCTGTCCTGAGAGACCCAGCACAGCAGACTCTGGGAGGAGGTGAAAGAATGGTGAGTGAGGGCGGGCTCAGTGCTTGCCTGGGATATGCCCCTTCCTGAGCAGTGGATGTCAGAGTGATTGAGCAGCAGAACAGAGGGATTTGTGAGCAAAATACAGAAGCTAGACACGTACATAAAAAAGACATGTAAAGCATCTGCACAACCTAAGTCAGTTTTTGACCAAAATACAGTGTGAATACAGTTGTCTATAAACCAGTGAGTGTGTATATAAACAGGAATGACAATTTAGAAGTCCCCTTATTGATAGCAGTACAAGGTGACCCCCATGGAAATTCATCCACTTCAGGTAGTTAAGAGATCCGGCACCAAAGAGTTTGTGTGTATCTGGAGGCCGGGTGCCCTAAGGCTTCTACGGAAATTCAGAGGGTTAGGCTATGTTCACACGGCAGAACTTCTGCAGAAAATTATTGCCCATTCACTTCAATTGAATTGCTGCATCGGAAATTCTGCAGTGTGAATAGGACATCGGAAACCCATTGAAGTGTATTGGCTTTAAAGGGGTACTCCGCTGCTCAGCGCTTGGAAAAAAAACTGTTCTGAATGCTGGAGCCGGGAGCTTGTGACATCACGCGCCCCCCCCCCAAAATGCAATTCTATGGGAGGGGGCGTGACAGCATTTGGGGGCGGGGCATAACGTCACGAGCTCCCGGCGCCGGCTCCAGCGTTCGGAACAGTTTGTTCCAAAGGCTGAGCAGCGGGGTCCCCCTTTAAATTCATGCAGAAATTCTGGCGTGTGAACATAGCCTTAGGATCGTTGAGCAATACACAGAGAAGGCAGATTTACCATAACAAAAAGTGAAAGTCTGCACCATGTGACTGAACGGGAAAGCGGATCCAACAATTCTGAAGAAAAGGAACAAAGAGGGGAAACAATTCTCAGCACAGGAGGAGACATCAATGGGTCACACATTTATTTTATCCATAAAGCAGCCATCTCCTCTATTTACCCCATAGCAGTGTTTCCCAACCAGGGTGCCTCCAGCGGTTGCAAAACTACAACTCCCAGCATGCCCGGACAGCCTTTGGCTGTCCGGGCATGCTGGGAGTTGTAGTTTTGCAACCGCTGGAGGCACCCTGGTTGGAAAACACTGCCCCATAGCCTGGTTGAGCGTTTATGTGTTCTAAATGGAAAGGTGTTAAAAGGAGAACTCTTAATTAAAGGGGTATTCCAGGAAAAAACGTTTTTATATAAATCAACTGGCTCCAGAAAGTTAAACATATTTGTATATTACTTCTATTAAAAAATCTTAATCCTTTCAATAATTATCAGCAGCTGAAGTTGAGTTGTTCTTTTCTGTCTGGCAACAGTGCTCTCTGCTGACATCTCTGCTTGTCTCGGGAACTGCACAGAGCAGAAGAGGTTTGCTATGGGGATTTGCTTCTAAACTGGGCAGTTCCCGAGACACGTGTCATCAGAGAGCACTTAGAAAGAAAAGAACAACTCAACTTCAGCAGCTCATAAGTACTGAAAGGATTTAGATTTTTTTTAATAGAAGTAATTTACAAATCGGTTTAACTTTCTGGAGCCAGTTGATATATGAAAAAAAGTTTTCTCCTGGATAACCCCTTTAACTGCTCATCCCCCAGAATATAGGATAAGTGTCTGATTGTGGGGGGTCCGAGCGCTGGCACCCCCACAATCTCTTGCACGGCGCCCTGATGGTCTGCAGATTTGTTTTCAGAACACGGGCTCTCCTCGTGCACAGAGCGGTGTCATCACGTCCCCTCCATGCACTGTATACGGGAGAGCCAGAGATACACGAGCACTGTATCTGCAGTTTTACCATAAAGATGCATGGAGGGGGCCAGGTTGACCACCGCTCAGTGCATGACGAGTGCCGGGAGGCCGGGCAGGAGATCATGGGGTGTCCCAGCAGTTGGACCCACGCCAATCACTTATCCTGTGGGCAGGAGATAAGCAGTCAAAGGGGTACTCCGATGACATTTTTTTTTTTATTTAAATCAACTGGTGCCGGAAAGTTAAAGGGGTACACCGGTGAAAACCTTTTTTCTTTTAAATCAACTGGTGGCAGAAAGATAAACATATTTGTAAATTACTTCTATTAAAAAATCTTAATCCTTCCAGTACTTATTAGCTGCTGAATGCTACAGGGGAAATTCCTTCCTTTCTGATGACATCACAAGCACAGTGCTCTCTGCTGACATCTCTGTCCATTTTGGCAACCGTGCATAGCAGATGTATGCTAAGGGCAGCATGGTGGCTCAGTGGTTAGCACTGCTGCCTTGCAGTGCTGGGGACTTGGGTTCAAATCCCACTAAGGACAACAATAAATAAAGCGTTATTATTATTATAATAACGTCAGCAGAGAACACTGTGCTCGTGATGTCATCAGAGAGCATTCCAAAAAGAAAAGAATTTCCTCTTTAGTATTCAGCAGCTAATAAGTACAGGAAGGATTAAGATTTTTTAATAGAATTAATTTACAAATATGTTTAACTTTCTGCCACCAGTTGATTTAAAAGAAAAAAGGTTTTCACCGGAGTACCCCTTTAAACAGATTTGTAAATTTCTTCTATTAAAAAATCTTTACCCTTCCAGTACATATCAGCTGCTGTATGCTCCACAGGAAGTGCTTTTCTTTTTTAATTTCCTTTCTGTCTGACCACAGTGCTCTCTGCTGACCCCTCTGTCCATGTCAGGAACTGTCCAGAGTAGGAGCATAACTGCCCATAGCAAACATATGCTGCCCTGGACAGTTCCTTAGACAGACAGAGGTGTCAGCAGAGAGCACTGTGGTCAGACAGAAAATACATTTAAAAAGAAAATAACTTCCTGTGGAGAATACAGCAGCTGATAAGTACAGTCAGACAGTCATAATTCTATAGTCCAGATCCTTCTCTCCTACCACCAGCTGTCGGGGGGAGTCTGGAGGCCTCCATATACATTTAACAGTCAGTCAGTCCTTCCAAAATTGGTGGATTCTTTGAACCTTTTACTAAAGTGTATGGGGGGGAATCAAAAGTCGGTGAGCACAGATCCAAAAAGCACGAATTAAAAAATTTAAAAAGGGGTACTCCGCTGCTCAGCGCTTGGAACAAACTGTTCCGAATACTGGCACCGGGAGCCTGTGATGTCATAGCCCCGCCCCCTCATGATGTCACGCCCTGCCCCCTCAATGCAAGTCTACGGGAGGGGGGGTGACGCTGTCACGCCCCCTCCCATAAACTTGCATTGAGGGGGCGGGGTGTGACATCATGAGGGAGCAGGGCTATGACATCACGAGCTCCCGGCACCAGCGTTCAGAACGGTTTGTTCCAAACGCTGAGCAGCGGAATACCCCTTTAAAGGGGGTACTCCCATGGAAAACTTTTTTTTATTTTATTTTTTTTTAAATCAACTGGTGCCAGAAAGTTAAACAGATTTGTAAATTACTTCTATTAAAAAATCTTAATCCTTCCAGTACTTATCTGCTGAATACTACAGAGGAAATTATTTTCTTTTTGGAACACAGTGCTCTCTGCTGACATCTCTGTCCATTTTAGGAACTGTCCAGAGCAGCATATATTTTCTATGGGGATTTTCTCTTACTCTGGACAGTTCTTAAAATGGACAGAGATGCCAGCAGAGAGCACTGTGGTCATGATGTCAGCAGAGAGCTCTGTGCTCCAAAAGGAAAACGATTTCCTCTGTAGTATTCAGCAGCTGATAAGTACTGGAAGGATTAAGATTTTTTAATAGAAGTGATTTACAAATCTGTTTAACTTTCTGGCACTAGTTGATTTAAAAAAAATAAAAAAATTAATTAAAAAAAGGTTTCCCCAGGAGTACCCCTGAATTCACATACTGACGATCCGCTCATGGCAAATCCAATGGGAGTGAGCAGTGTGAACATGTGACAGATTTACCACAGAAGTTCAGGTTGTTTCATATTTAGCTTGTCTAGTCTAACTTTGCCCCATCTACTATTCGGCTTTTGGGCTCGTTTACACTGCGGACATTCAGCTGGCTGAGTATATACACTTGCAGCAGGAGTCGCCATAGCCGTGGGGACGAGAGCTGTTGGCTGTCTGGGTATGCTGGGGGTTGTAGTTCTGTAACATCTGGAGGTCCAAGGCTTAGAGACCACTGCACTTGGACAGTATTAGTAAATTTGCCCCATTATACAGTATGTTCCCCAAAAAAGTGTCATTAAAAACCAATCTCTCATATAGCTACATGAATAGGATTCCTCAATGTGCAGCGCTGAGGTCACTTCTGGAGGACTCCAGGAGACTGAACACGTTACTGATGTGCGATTCCTAAATACCCGACCCCCAATGTCATCTACAGGCGCAGAGAGGGTATGTGCCAACCGCACGATGAACCCAACAAACACTAAAGTCACATTCAGACATATTTTGTGCCAAAAACTAGGAGGACACCAGTCAGAACAAAGCAGGGAAACCTCCTGCAAACAAATCCGTGTTATGGCCCCAACCCCCTACTGGGTTATATTATGGTAACGCCCGGACCCCTTGAGGTTCTACTAATATCCCACGGAGATCTCTGTTTGGTTTAGTAGAACGGCCAAGAGTCCAGATGTTGCAGCCTTAGGTCCCATTCACATCGCGTTCACCATCTCAGACTAAGATTATGCCTTAGTGGCTTGTAAATAATGTGTATACAGGCGTAAAACCGAGGCTGAAGGACACTCATGCTCAGTCACTATCCCTATTCTCCTACTGATATGAATAAGGACACACATGCTCAGTCCCTGCCTGTAACCATGTATTGAACTGCAGCTGTAGGACACACATGCTCGGTCCCTGCCCATAACCATGTATTGAACTGCAGCTGGAGGACACACATGCTCAGTCCCTGTCCCCATCCACCTACTGAGCTGAGGCTGGAGGACACACATGCACAGTCCCTCTCCCCATCCACCTACTGAGCTGAGGCTGGAGGACACACATGCACAGTCCCTGTCCCCATCCACCTACTGAGCTGAAGCTGGAGGACACACATGCTCAGTCACTGTCCCCATCCACCTATTGAGCTGAGGCTGGAGGACACACATGCTCAGTCCCTGTCCCCATCCACCTACTGAGCTGAGGCTGGAGGACACACATGCACAGTCCCTGTCCCCATCCACCTACTGAGCTGAGGCTGGAGGACACACATGCTCAGTCCCTGTCTCCATCCACCTACTGAGCTGAGGCTGGAGGACACACATGCTCAGTCCCTGTCTCCATCCACCTACTGAGCTGAGGCTGGAGGACACACATGCACAGTCCCTGTCCCCATCCACCTACTGAGCTGAGGCTGGAGGACACACATGCTCAGTCACACCCACACAGCCAGATCTGTACATACTAATCCTCTGTTCACTGCAGGGCACCAATAAAAAGATATATACTGTATATTTTTCCCTGCTTGCCAAGAAAAGACCAGAGCATCTACAGTATTATGACAGCATATCTGAGAGACTATATTGTCAGCTGCCAGAGGGGGAAGGAGAGCAATTCTGCTCAGAGCTCTCCCAAGCAGCACCAAGGGCACTCATAGAAACATGAATAATAGAAACACTAGACTTTAGTAAGGTGAGATTTAAAGAAACCAAAAATTATTTTACCCCTAGAACAGCAGGACCAAGCAAGGACTAACAACAATTTATATAGACACTTTCCACCAAAAAGAAATTAAAAAAGGGAACTCTGGTGGAAACAAGTAAAAAACAAATGTTTTAAAATCAACTGGTGGCAGAAAGTTAAACAGATTTGTAAATTACTTCTATTAAAAAATATTAATCCTTCCAGTACTTATTAGTTGCTATATAAAACAGAGAAATTTGTTAATTTCTATTCTGTCTGACCACAGTGCTCTCTGCTGCCACCTCTGTCCATGTCAGGAACTGTCCAGAGTAGAATCATATCCCCATAGGAAACCTCTCCTGCTCTGAACAGTTCCTGACATGGACATAGGTGTCAGTAGAGAGCACTGTGGTCAGACTGGAAAGAACTTCACAAATTTCTCTGTAGTATACAGCAGCTGATAAGTACTGGAAGAATTAAGATTTTTAAATAGAAGTGATTGACAAATATGTTTAACTTTCTTGCACCAGTTGATTTGGAAAAAAAAAATTCCCCCACTGGAGTTCCCCTTTAACCCCTTCATGACCCAGCCCATTTACACCTTAGGACCAGGCCATTTTTTGCACATCTGACCACTGTCACTTTAAACATTAATAACTCTGGAATGCTTTTACTTATCATTCTGATTCCGAGATTGTTTTTTCGTGACATATTCTACTTTATGTTATTGGTAAAATTTCACTGATATTTGCATCCTTTCTTGGTAAAAAAAAATCTAAAAATGTCATGAAAATTTAGCATTTTTCTAACTTTGAAGCTCTCTGCTTGTGAGGAAAATAGACAAATCAAATAAATTATATATTGATTCACATATACAATATGTCTACTTTGTGTTTACATCATAAATTTGACGAGTTTTTACTTTTGGAAGACACCAGAGGGCTTCAAAGTTCAGCAGCAATTTTCCAATTTTTCACAACATTTTCAAAATCGGAATTTTTCAGGGACCAGTTCAGGTTTGAAGTGGATTTGAAGGGTCTTCATATTAGAAATACCCCATAAATGACCCCATTATAAAAACTACACCCCCCCAAAGTATTCAAAATGACATTCAGTAAGTGTGTTAACCCTTTAGGTGTTTCACAGGAATAGCAGCAAAGTGAAGGAGAAAATTCACAATCTTCATTTTTTACACTTGCATGTTCTTGTAGACCCAATTTTTGAATTTTTACAAGGGGTAAAAGGAGAGAAATCACCCTAAAATTTGTAACCCAATTTCTCTGGAGTAAGCACATACCTGATATGTCTATGTCAAGTGTACGGCGGGCGCAGTAGAGGGCTCAGAAGGGAAGGAGCGACAATGGGATTTTGGAGAGTGAGTTTTTCTGAAAGGGTTTTGGGGGGGCATGTCCCATTTAGGAAGCCCCTATGGTGCCAGAACAGTGGACCCCCCCACATGTGACCCCATTTTGGAAACTACACCCCTCATGGAATTTAATAAGGGGTGCAGTGAGCATTTACCCCCCACTGGCATTTGACAGATATTGGAAACAGTGGACTGTGCAAATCAAAAATTGTATTTTTCATTTTCACAGACCACTGTTCCAAAAATCTGTCATACACCTGTGGGGTGTAAATGCTCACTGCACCCCTTATTACATTCCGTGAGGGGTGTAGTTTCCAAAATGGGGTCACATATGGATATTTATTGTTTTGCGTTTATGTCAGAACTGCTGTAACAATCAGCCACCCCTGTGCAAATCGCCTCAAATCTACATGGTGCACTCTCCCTTCTGAGCCTTGTTGTGCGCCCCCAGAGCACTTTGCGCCCACATATGGGGTATCTCCGTACTCAGGAGAAATTGCATTACAAATTTAGAGGGTCTTTTTTCCATTTTACCTCTTGTGGAAATGAAAAGTATAGGGCAACATCAGCATGTCAGTGTAAAAAAATTTAATTTTTATACACTAACATGCTGGTGTAGACCCCAACTTCACCTTTTCATAGGGGTTAAAGAAGAAAATACCCCCCAAAATTTGTAAGGCAATTTCGACCAAGTACTGAAATACCCCATATGTGTCCCAAAACTATTGCCCTGAAATACGACAGGGCTTCAAAGTGAGAGCGCCATGCGCATTTGAGGCCTAATATAGTGATCTGCATAGGCTTGGACATAGGGGTATTCTACGCCAGTGATTCCCAAACACGGTGCCTCCAGCTGTTGCAAAACTCCCAGCATGCCTGGACAGTCAATGACTGTCTGGCAATACTGGGAGTTGTTGTTTTGCAACAGCTGGAGGCTCCGTTTTGGAAACAGTAGCGTACCAGACGTTTTTCATTTTTTGGGGGGAGGGGGGCTGTGTAGGGGTATGTGTATATGTAGTGTTTTTTACTTTTTATTTTAGGTTAGTGTTAGTGTTAGTGTAGTGTTTTTAGGGTACAGTCACATGGGCAGAGGTTCATAGCAAGTTTGCCGCTGGGAGTTTGAGCTGCAGCGCCAAATTTGCGCCATCTCAAACTTGCAGCACTCACTGTAAACCTCCGCCCATGTGAGTATACCCTGTACATTCACATTGGGGGGAGGGGGCAAACATCCAGCTGTTGCAAAACTACAACTCCGAGGATGCCCTTTGGCTGTCCGTGCATGCTGGGAGTTGTATTTATATAACAGCTGAAGGCACACTGGTTGCAAAACACTTGAAAGTTTATTACTTAACTTAGTGTTTCCAAACCAGTGTGCCTCCAGCTGTTGCAAAACTACAACTCCCAGCATGCAGGGACACTTAGTAGAGCGGTGTGTGTCCAGATCCCCGTGATCGGGACTCACACACCGCGCTGCTAAGTATTCTCATAGCGAAACGCTGCTATCAGCTAGTCAGATTTGACTAGCTCATAGCAGCGATCGCTGGGGGTGGGGGTGGGGGATGAAACCCCCCGTGGTCACATGGTAAGATGGCTGGATATCAGTGATAGCCACCATCTTACCGGGCACTGCGGGATGCCGCGAGTAGCGACAAAAATGTTCATGACGTACAGGTATGTCATAGGTCGAGAAGGGGTTAAATGTAAAAAGATAAATAAAAATATATATTAAATAAGAAAAGAAATAAATTAATTAATTAATTAATTAATTAAATGAAAACTTAAATATATATCACAGACAGATGTAAGGAGCTTTCACAGTAGGGATCTAAGGCAGAGTTTCCCAACCAAGGTATGATGTTCTGCAGCTACTGCGGCATGTATGATGAGGTTCTGCAGCTTAGATGTGTATGATGATGTTCTGCAGCAGCTGAGATGTGTATGATGTTCTGCAGCAGCTGACGTGTGTATGATGATGTTCTGCACCAGCTGACGTGTGTATGATGATGTTCTGCAGCAGCTGAGATGTGTATGATGATGTTCTGCAGCAGCTGAGATGTGTATGATGTTCTGCAGCAGCTGATGTGTGTATGATGATGTTCTGCAGCAGCTGACGTGTGTATGATGACGATCTGCACCAGCTGAGATGTATATGATGATGATCTGCAGCAGCTGAGATGTGTATGATGTTCTGCAGCAGCTGATGTGTGTATGATGATGTTCTGCAGCAGCTGACGTGTGTATGATGATGATCTGCACCAGCTGAGATGTGTATGATGATGTTCTGCAGCAGCTGAAGTGTGTATGATGATGATCTGCACCAGCTGAGATGTGTATGATGATGTTCTGCAGCAGCTGAGATGTGTATGATGATGTTCTGCAGCAGCTGATGTGTGTATGATGATGATCTGCACCAGCTGAGATGTGTATGATGATGTTCTGCAGCAGCTGTGATGTGTATGATGATGTTCTGCAGCAGCTGAGATGTGTATGATGATGATCTGCACCAGCTAAGATGTGTATGATGATGATCTGCACCAGCTGAGATGTGTATGATGATGTTCTGCAGCAGCTGAGATGTGTATGATGATGTTCTGCAGCAGCTGAGATGTGTATGATGATGTTCTGCAGCAGCTGAGATGTGCATGATGTTCTGCACCAGCTGACGTGTGTATGATGATGTTCTACACCAGCTGACGTGTGTATGATGATGTTCTGCAGCAGCTGAGATGTGTTTGATGAGGTTCTGCAGCAGCTGATGTGTATGATGATGTTATGATCTGCAGCAGTTTAGCTGTGTAGTATGATGTTCTGCAGCTGCTGAAGTGTGTATTATGAGGTTCAGGTAGGGAAATGTATAATGTACACTGCAGCTGCTGAAGAACTTCTCTTAAATAGAAGTCTGTATGCCAGTCAGGGGTTTACACACAAGAGGAAGCGTTTAGCAGAAGTCATTTTTGACGGCTTCTTCAGATAGATGAGCGGCTACCTAGATCAGTGTTTCCCAACCAGGGTGCCTTCAGCTGTTGCAAAACTACAACTCCCAGCATGCCCGGACAGCCGAAGGCTGTCCGGGCATGCTGGGAGCTGTAGTTTTGCAACAGCTGGAGGCACCCTGGTTGGAAAAACACATTTGAGATGCCTGGCCCATCGCCTGTCAGACAGAGCCGCACTATGGCCGCATGCACGAGGCCTCCCCATATCTTTATGTAGGTTTTTTTTGTGAAGACAAAAGACAAAATCCCATTAGAAAGAGAACGTGTGGGCGGATGAAAGAGTCAGATCGTATATAATGGTAGTAAGAAGCGTTCCGCTTGTTTTTATATATTACTAGCAACGTTTTGAGTTATATTCCAGGTATAACTAGGGTATCCTACAGGTGAGACACTCACCAATCACAAGAGCAGATTGGCAGCATGCATAGGACATGTCTGGAAGACCCAATCCATTCAGTGGTCTCCAAACTGTGGACCTCCAGCTGTTGCAAAACTACAACTCCCATCATGCATGGACCACCAAAGGCTAACCTCATGACAGTTTCAACTGAAGCATTCACAGATGTAGCAGAGTTGAATTTGTCATTAACACCTTAAAGCGGTACTCCGGTACAAACCTTTTATTTTTATTTTTGTCAAATCAACTAGTTACAGAAAGTTAAACAGATTTGTAAATTACTTCTATATAAAAATCTTAATCCTTCCAGTACTTATCAGCTGCTGTATGCACCAGAGGAAGTTGTGTCGTTCTTTCCAGTCTGACCACAGTGCTCTCTGCTGACACCTCTGTCCCTGTCAGGGACTGTCCAGAGCAGCATATGTTTGCTATGGGGATTTGCTCCTACTCTGGACAATTCCTGACATGGAGTACCCCTTTAAAGGGGTACTCCACTGGAAAAATTTTAGTTTTTTAATCAACTGGTGCCAGAAAGTTAAACAGATTTGTAAATTACTTCTATTAAAAATGCTTAATCCTTCCAGTACTTATCAGCTGATGTTTGCTCCACAGGAAGTTCTTTTCTTTTTAAATTTCCTTTCTGCCGGACCACAGTGCTCTCTGCTGACACCTCTGTCCGTGTCAGGAAGTGTCTAGAGTAAGAGCAAATCCCCATAGAAAACCTCTCCTGCTCTGGACAGTTCCTAAAATGGACAGAGGTGTCAGCAGAGAGCACTGTGGTCAGACTGAAAGGAAATTCAAAAATAAAAGAACTTCCTGTGGATCTTATCAGCAGCTGTTAAGTACTGGAAAGATTAAAGGGGTACTCCGGTGGAAATTATTATTTATTTTTTAAATCAACTGGTGCCAGAAAGTTAAACAGATTTGTAAATTACTTCTATTAAAAAAAATCTTAATCCTTCCAGTACTTATCAGCTGCTGAATACTACAGAGGAAATTCTTTTCTTTTTGGAACACAGAGCTCTCTGCTGACATCACAAGCACAGTGCTCTCTGCTGACATCTCTGTCCATTTTAGGAACTGTCCAGAGCCGCATATGTTTTCTATGGGGATTTTCTCCTACTCTGTACAGTTCTTAAAATGGACAGAGATGTCAGCAGAGAGCACTGTGGTCATGATGTCAGCATAAAGCTCTGTGTTCAAAAAAGAAAATAATTTCCTATGTGGTACTCAGCAGCTAATAAGTACTGGAAGGATTAAGATTTTTTAATAGAAGTAAATTAGAAATCTGTTTAACTTTCTGGCACCAGTTCATTTAAAAAAAATAAAAAAAATGTTTTGCACTGGAGTACCCCTTTAACTACAGGACAACATCATAATCTACCAGATCCCTCCCTTCCCCAATATATATATATATATATATACACACACACACACACACACACACACCTCTCCTGACGCTGTGTTTGCACATTGCGTTTCTTATTTTTTTATTTTTTTTTTAAGTAGTTGCTGTGATCATCCCCAAATCATGGCAAAAATATTGTGCCGTAAGTGTGCAAAATATGGTAAAAACTTGTAATTTTTACCAAGATTTTGAAAAACACAACAATCAAAATGTGTGGAAAATGCAGTAAAACAGCCTAAAGACTTCATATCTTCATAAAACAACTCAACTGTGATTATAGGTCAAGTCTATTTCTCCTCATGACGATATTTCTCGACAAAAATGCACTTTGAGTAGGAAAACGCATGAAAACTGCATGTAATGTGAACTGTCACCAACCTACTTGTGAGTCTAATGAGTTCCCCTGTGTGACCTCCAGTACCAGCAGTCTGAGGAGATGATCAGGTGCAGTGATCAAACACCCCAGCCTCTGGGAAATGAAGGCAGAATTATCTAGTCATTTCAGAGATTCTGTGTGCATCCAAATGGAGCCTATCCCATGCCTGCCACATTAGCTAACACAGGTAAGGAAAAGGCATACACAAGAACCTATGCTGCACTATATAAGCAAAAAATAATAATCTGGAGTGCTTCTTTAAAGGGGTACTTTCGTGGAAAACTTTTTTTTCAAACCGTTGCCAGAAAGTTAAACAGATTTGTAAATTACTTCTCTTTTTGAATTTCCTTTCAGTCTGACCACAGTGCTCTCTGCTGACACCTTTGTCCATGTCAGGAACTGTCCAGAGCAGAAGAGGTTTGCAATGGGGATTTTCTCCTGCTCTGGACAGTTCCTGACATGCACAAAGGTGTCAACAGAGAGCACTGTGGTCAGAATGGAAAGAACTACACAACTTCCTCTGGAGCATACAGCAGCTGACACGTACTGGAAGGATTAAGATTTTTAAATAGAAGTAATTTACAAATCCGTTTAAAGGGTTATCCAGGAAAAAAAACCTTTTTTTTTTTATAGATCAACTGGCTCCAGAAAGTTAAACAGATTTGTAAATTACTTCTATGAAAAAATCTTAATCCTTTCAGTACTTATGAGCTGCTGAAGTTGAGGTGTTCTTTTCTGTCTAAGTGCTCTCTGATGACACGTGTCTCGGGAAACGCCCAGTTTAGAAGCAAATCCCCATAGCAAACCTTTTCTACTCTGTGCAGTTCCTGAGACAAGCAGAGATATCAGCAGAGAGCACTGTTGCCAGACAGAAAAGAACAACTCAACTTCAGCAGCTGATAATTATTGAAAGGATTAAGATTTTTAAATAGAAGTAATTTACAAATCTGTTTAACTTTCTGGAGCCGGTTGATATAAAAAAACAAAAGTTTTTTTTTCCTGGAATACCCCTTTAACTTTCTTGAACCAGTTGATTCGAAAAAAAAAAAAATTCTACCGGAGTACCTCTTCAAAGGGGTACTCTGCTGCTCAGCGTTTGGAACAAACTGTTCTGAATGCCGGCGTCGGGAGTGTGTGACATCATAGCCCTGCCCCCTCATGACATCACGTCCTGCCTCCTCAATGCAAGTCTATGGGAGGGTGCGTGACATACGTCACGCCCCCTCCCATAGACTTGCATTGAGGGGGCGGGTGTGACGTCATGAGGGGGCGGGGCTATGACGTCACAAGCTCCCTGCTCCAGCGTTCGGAACAGTTTGTTCCAAACGCTGAGCAACGGAGTACCCCTTTAAAAGGGGTACTCCGGTGAAATGTTTTTTTTTTTTTTTTAATCAACTGGTGCCAGAAAGTTAAACAGATTTGTAAATTACTTCTATTAAAAAATCTTAATCCTTCCTGTACTTATTAGCTGCTGAATACTACAGCGGAAATTATTTCCTTTTTGAAACACAGAGCTCTCTGCTGACATCACGAGCACGGTGCTCTCTGCTGACACCTCTGTCCATTTTATGAACTGTCCAGAGCAGCATATGTTTGCTATGAGGATTTCCTTTTACCCTGGACAGTTCCTAAAATGGACAGAGATGTCAGCAGAGAGCACTGTGCTCGTGATGTCAGCAGAGAGCTCTGTGTTTCAAAAAGAAAAGCATTTCCTCTGTAGTATTCGGCAGCTAATAAGTACTGGAAGGATTAAGATTTTTTAATAGAAGTCATTTACAAATCTGTTTAACTTTCTGGCACCAGTTGATATATAAAAAAAAAAAAAATAGTTTTTCACCGGAGTACCCCTTTAATTGATTTAATGATTTAAATAATGTAAATTTACCTGCACGCACACACGACCTCTGCTCTGCTACATCTAACAATCAGAGCCGCGTCGCAAAGTAATAAAATACAACCGGTCACTTACACAGAACGGCCACCGCTCCGGACTCAAACATCAGACATTCCTCCTTGTTTCGGGCCTCCACAATGAGGCTGAACGGAGGCGGATCCAGCTTGTGGAAGATCCGGTATCCTTTACTGAACGCCATGTTGTGCTGGACTGGGAAATACCACCTGAAAGAGACAAGTGCGCGTCAGACCGGTAGGGTAGGGGTTAATTTCACAGCGCAGGAACCTCCCTCACATGCATGGGGTGCAGCCTGTCTGCAGATCGGAGGTGGATTTACATCAAAATCCGCCCAGGTTAGATCTCTGCTTGCAGTCAGTGAACTAAACCGTTGTTGTTTCCATGGACCGGCTGCTCTGGATGACACAAGGACAGATAGAATACACAATTCTCTTCAGTCTCAAATACTGAACAACTATGGGGGGGGGGGGGGCAGTCATCAGAAGTCTTCATTTATTTTCTATATTTTTTTAAATATTTTATTAAGCAGAACTTTGTCGCATTCTTTTGCAAACTTTTTTTATTTATTTATTTATTTTTTTAAATGCGGCTTTTCCACCATCCTTCGATTCTTTTTGGAAAGCGATCTACCTTAGACTATTGTGCTAATGAGGGCTGCAGTGGTTAGGCAGTGATCGAAAGCCACAATTTGAAATTGTCGCATCTTTTGTTGCACACAGTCGCAATTTTTGCCTGTAGAAAAACACTTACCCCTAAGCACTTTATTTTATTTATTTTTTCCACATTCTTGCATTAAGTAAAGGGTTTACCCCAGGTTAAATAAAAGAAAAGAAAAAATTAAATTAAAAAAAAAAAAATATATATATATATATATATATATATATATATATATATATATATATAAAAAAGAAAATATAAAATATAAAAAAATATAAATATATAAAATAAAATATAAAAAAGAAAATATATATATATATCTATCTATCTCTCTCATATATATATATATATATATATATATATATATATATATATATATACACACACACACACACACAGCCTAGCATGGTCTAGGAGTAATAATGTAAAAAAAATTAGAAAATAAATAAAAAAAATTATATATACATACACACAAATACACATATATATCTTTTATTTTATTTTTTTTTTAAAGGCCTCACATGCAGTAAGCCTTTTTTTCCTTTTTTCTGTGAAGCCTTTTTTCCCTTTTTTCTTTTCTTTTAAGCATTTTCCTTTGGGTGATAAGGGGCCGGTATTGGATTTTTACCAAATTCATCATTCTACATCGGACACTGATAAAATTGCCGGACCTGCGCCCAGGAAGATTTTGGGTAAAAAAGAACAAGCAAAGATTGATGAATTCCCTCTTATGTCTCCATTCCGGGCATGCTGGGAGTTGTAGTTATGCACCAGCTGAAAGCACCCTGGTTGGTAAACACTGATCTAGGTAGCTGCTCATCTATCTGAAGAAGCCGTCAAAAATGACTTCTGCAAAACGCTTCCTCTTCTGTGTAAACCCCTGACTGGCATACAGACTTCTATTCAAGAGAAGTTCTTCAGCAGCTGCAGTGTACATTATACATTTCCCTACCTGAACCTCATAATACACACTTCAGCAGCTGCAGAACATCATACTACACAGCTAAACTGCTGCAGATCATCATACACACCTCAGCTGCAGCAGAACATCATCATACACACGTCAGCTGCTGCAGAACATCATCATACACACGTCAGCTGCTGCAGAACATCATCATACACACGTCAGCTGCTGCAGAACATCATCATACACACGTCAGCTGCTGCAGAACATCATCATACACACCTCAGCTGCTGCAGAACATCATCATACACACCTCAGCTGCTGCAGAACATCATCATACACACGTCAGCTGCTGCAGAACATCATCATACACACGTCAGCTGCTGCAGAACATCATCATACACACGTCAGCTGCTGCAGAACATCATCATACACACCTCAGCTGCTGCAGAACATCATCATACACACCTCAGCTGCTGCAGAACATCATCATACACACCTCAGCTGCTGCAGAACATCATCATACACACGTCAGCTGCTGCAGATCATCATCATACACACGTCAGCTGCTGCAGATCATCATCATACACACGTCAGCTGCTGCAGATCATCATCATACACACGTCAGCTGCTGCAGATCATCATCATACACACGTCAGCTGCTGCAGATCATCATCATACACACGTCAGCTGCTGCAGAACATCATCATACACACCTCAGCTGCTGCAGAACATCATCATACACACCTCAGCTGCTGCAGAACATCATCATACACATCTCAGCTGCTGCAGAACATCATCATACACACCTCAGCTGCTGCAGAACATCATCATACACACCTCAGCTGCTGCAGAACATCATCATACACATCTCAGCTGCTGCAGATCATCATACACATCTCAGCTGCTGCAGAACATCATCATACACAGCTCAGCTGCTGCAGAACATCATACACATCTAAGCTGCCACCGAACCTTATAATACACACTTCAGCTGCTGCAGAATCTCATACTACACACCTCAGCTGCTGCAGAACTTCTTAATACTGCATATTGCACTCTGCAGCTGCTACAGTACATCATAATACACATCCTAGCAGCTGCAGAACATCATCATACACAACTCAGCTGCTGCAGAACATCATTGGGAATTGTAATGCCCAGCTGCTACAGAACATCATAAAACATCCTAACTGCTGCAGAACATCATCATACAAACCTCAGTTGCTGCAAAACCTCATAATACACACCGCAACTGCTGCAGAACCTCATAGTACACACCGCAACTGCTGCAGAACCTCATAGTCTACCCCCATACTGTCCAGTTATATATTTACCTCAGATTGTGGCTTTTTAACAATCAAAATGGTCTAACATCTATCTCATGACTATGATTATCAAGATATCGCGATAGAGGGAACCATATCACAACAGGGACCAGCGAGTCATGGCAGGCAGAGAGGGTCGGTCACCATGTCAGTCAGGAGGAGCGCAGTGTCATGCTCTGACTGTCACGACATAAGTCAAGGCGTCGTGACAGTGGGGTAAAGGGCCTGGACCATCCTATATGATGACAGCTGACAGCACGGCGCCCGGCAGGGGGAGGAGCGCCGGTCATCGTAGTCATACACCGGGGAGGGCGGGGATGCCGGGGCCGTATACTTACCGCTGCCCGGAGACGTCCGCTGCTCCCGGCGATCACCGCGCACTGACGGCTCCTCGGCCGCGGGAGCGCGCTCGCAAGGTAACAGGAGCAAGGGCGCGCGCTTTCCCCGCCCTCGCCCAACCCAAACCGCGCCCCCTCACCTATCCCCTCTTAGCCCAAAAGCGACAGAGATCAAGATGTCCCCGCCCACAAATGGTATCGGTCACGCCTGCACGTTTGACGCTTTTCCGCACAGGAAAAACGTCAAGCAGCAGCGGCCGCCATTTTTGATAAGGGCATCGGCTGATTTTGCCAGATGCCGGATCCGCCCGAATGAGGAACAAGAGCAAAGATACGAGATCCGGTTTGCGTTGCCGTTTCCAATACTGCAATATAATCCCTCTACTACCTACTATTGGAAATTAACGCGATGTGGTTAAAAACCGCAACGCAACCGGATCGTGTGTATTCACCCTAAAAGTCAAGCAGATGATCTGCTCCTACTTAGCTATGGGTGTACCTACAGAGAGGATGGTGTGAGGGTGTTCTGTAGAATTGTTCTGTTTATAGCACTAATTTCCAGTATATCACCAGATATTGTTGGCATGCTGGGAGTTGTAGTTTTGCAGCAGCTGGAGACACATTGTTTGGAAAACACTGGTTTCCTCAACCTCCCTTAGGCTCTGGTCACATTCCTCCCTGATTGTTATTTTCAGCCATAAATTATTATTTTTTTTATGTAATAACAGCTGTAAAAAAAACAGTAAAACATTTTTTTTTCCATCTTCAAATTTCGTCCATTTTTGACTAAAAATGTGTTTAAAGGGGTACTCCGGTGAATTAACCCAATATATTTATTGCTCAGGGAGGGACTCGGTTAAAAAATAAATTAAAAAATTAATAAAAAAACCTTTACCGTCCTTGCTCGTGCACCACCGACAGAAGTACAGAACTCAGTTCTCGGTGTCAGGCGCTTCCAAGCTTTGGTGACGTGGCGGTGCCGGTTAACCAATCAGTGGCTGAGGCAGGACATCACTGTGGCTGCTTATTGAAACAGCAGCCGTGTCACGTCACCAGATCTGTAAGGCTTCTTTCACACTACATAATTACTCCGTTCTCGAAGTTCCGTCAGAAAATCGGCAGTTACAAAATCCTATACGGCCGTTAGAAAATCCCATTATAGTCTATGGGATTTTTCTAATAGCCGTTTTAACCCGTTATAGCCCATTATTAATAACGGCCGTTATTTTGTGACGGAGGATGGTTCATGAACTATTTCTCCTGTTACTATCTTCCGTCACAAAATAACGTCCGTTATTAATAATGGGTTAAAACGGCTTTTGGGATTTTCTAACGGCCGTATAGGATTTTGTGACTGCCGTTTTACTGCCGATTTTCTGACGGAACTTCGAAAACGAAGTCATTATGTAGTGCGAAAGGGGCCTAAGTGTCGGACACCAGGAACTAAGTTATAGGATTTCGGCAACGGTTCAGGAGCAAGGAAAAAAAGAGTATATATATATATATATATATATATTTTTTTTTTTTACTTTGTTCCTCTGCTCTCTGAGCAGATAATACATAGGGTTAGTTCACCAGAGTTCCCCTTTAGCGGCTGTTAAAAGTACGGCCTTACATTCTCTGCTGTCTCAGGAGGTATGGCTGGAACTTGTCTCTGAGCTAAAGCCCCACCCCCTGAGTGATGTCATCACCTCTGGCCAGTCCCTACAGCTAGTGATGAGCGGTAGAGATGAGCGAACTTACAGTCAATTCGATTCGTCACGAACTTCTCGGCTCGGCAGTTTATGACTTATCCTGCATAAATTAGTTCAGCTTTCCAGTGCTCCGATGGGCTGGAAAAGGTGGATACAGTCCTAGGAGACTCTTTCCTAGGAATGTATTCACCTTTTCCAGCCCACCGGAGCACCGGAAAGCTGAACTAATTTATGCAGGAAAAGTCATCAACTGCCGAGCCGAGAAGTTCGTGACGAATCGAATTAACTGTAAGTTCGCTCATCTCTAATGAGCGGCAGGGGCCATATTCGAATTTGTGATATATGGACGAATATTCATCCTTTGTTTGCGAAATTCGCATATTCGCTATGTTTGTTCTTTTTTTTTAATGCAGAAATTCGTAATGAAATTCACATAGTGCGCATGCGCAATTATATCTTTCATCTAAAAGAAGGGCGGGATCAGTGTCCAGTCTGGAAGTTCTGATATTCGCATAAATTCGCATAAAAAAAATGGAATATTCGTCATTACAAATATTTATCACTATATTCGAAATATTCGCTAAATCGCGTAGTGCCGATATTCGCAGTAAAAAATCGCGCTCAACACTACCTACGGCTACAGATCAGAGGCGTAGCTTGTAGCTTCGTTGCCCCATATGCCAATTAATGTACTGCTCTCTTATGGGGCAGATGTGCTTTGGGGCCCCCTTAGGCATCAGGGCCCCGGTACGACTACTACCTCTATAGCTAGGCCCCTAACCACGATCTCCCTGTGATGTATACATATATACAGTAGTCCCTCAAGTTACAATATTAATCGATTCCAGGACGACCATTGTATGTTGAAACCATTGTATGTTGAGACTAGAACTCTATGGAAACCTGGTAATTGGTTCTGAAGCCACCAAAATGTCATCCAAAAATAGGAAAAAGTGAGGATTAAAGAAAAATAAGTAGATAATTAATATAGATAAAGCAAATACTTACATATAAAAGTAATAAAGATCTGCTGGAAGCTGTAAATCACTGTCTATGTCAGTGTTTCCCAACCAGGGTGCCTCCAGCTGTTGCAAAACTACAACTCTCAGCATGCCTGGACAGCCGTTGGCTGTCCGGGCATGCTGGGAGTTGTAGTTTTGCAACAGCTGGAGGCACCCTGGTTGGGAAACAATGGTTTATGTAGAGGACAGGAGCTTCTTCAGGGTCCTATACAGTACACACAGTGTCCCAAATGGAGCCACCCTTACTTGGTGTCCAAAGAAGCAGCCAACCCTGGCACAGGTAAGGAGTAGTACAGAACTTGTAGTTCCTCCCTGTACTGTAGGGGGCGCTACCAGACATCCAGTCAGTGCATGCACTTCAGTAAAATGTCCATTCTGATTGGTCAATTCCTCCAGTTGTGACACATTTCACAGATCTGGACTGTCTGTACATTGTATGTTGAGTCTGGTTTCAAGTTCCAATGGTCCAGAAAAAAAACATTGTATGTTGAAACTATTGTATGTTGAGGCCATTGTACGTTGAGGGATCAATGTGTATTATTTAATAGGACATTTAGGGAAGAATGAGTTATGGTTACAGCATACTGCCTTGTGATGAACAATAGCACAAGCAGAGGAGCAGACAGAGACTGAATACAGCAGGTGCTGCAACCCGCACTGTGCCATAGTCTGCAGTACAATGTTCTGCACAAGATCTGGGCAGGATTGCTGTGGGAGGGGAGTAGACATGGTGGGAGGACTGTGACAAAGAGCTGAGGGAAAACAATGCATTCTGGGAATTGTAGTCCTGGGTGACTGCTCTACTAGGAAGTACAGGACTAAGACCCCCAACAAATAAATAGAGTTTTGGTGGGTTCAGAACTGAAGCACACAGGTCAGCAACGCTATATACCTCTGCTGCATTTCTGTCCTCCAAGATGTCACGGGCTCCATAGACCTAAAGGACGTCTATTTTCTTCTCCCTTATTGCTCCATCAGAGGTTTCTTCTTAATGTCATCATTCACGAAATAGTAAGACCCCTTTAGTTTACTACACTTTTCTTCAGAATCTCCTCTGTAGTGGCCATTCTCAGAAAGAAATGGCGTCACGGTTGTCTCCTACTTAGGCTGGGTTCACACCACGGGGAGGAGTGGTGGGCGGGGCTTAATCACGGCCATATGCGGTTTCCCGACCGTAGGCAAAAACGCGGTCGACCGCGTTTTTGCCTGCGGTAGGGAAACCGCATACGGCCGAAAACGAAGCCGACCGGAGGCTGTGGTTCACTCCGGTCGGCTCATAGACATACATTAAATACGGTTCCCGAATACGGCTGAGTGCGGGCGCCGTGATTAAGCCCCGCCCACCCTCCTCCCAGCCGTATACGGGAACAGTAATGACAAACCGTAGTGTGAACCCAGCCTTAGACATCTTTCCTTACCCTAGGCCAGGTATAGGCAACCTTCGGCACTGCAGATGTTTTGGACTACATCTCCCATGATGCTTTGGCATCATTTTGGCTGAAAGAGCATCATGGGAGATGTAGTCCAAAACATCTGCAGTGCCGAAGGTTGCCTATACCTGGCCTAGGCCATTGTTTCCCAACATTGGTGCCTCCAGCTGTTGCAAAACTACAACTCCCAGCATGCCCGGACAGCCTTCGGCTGTCCGGGCATGCTGGGAGTTGTAGTTTTGCAACAGCTGGAGGCACCCTGTTTGGGAAACACTGCCCTAAGCCTTCTATGAGATGGAAGTCAGTGACCAGACTGCTTTTTCCCTAGTGGAACATTTCTATTCCATGAACTACCTAAAACTGGACCCTGCTCTAATTTTGCAGTGAGATCCCTTCTAGAGAGGAGCGAACTTACAGTAAATTCGATTCGTCACAAACTTCTCAGCTCGGCAGTTGATGACTTTTCCTGCATAAATGAGTTCAGCTTTCCGGTGGGCTGGAAAAGGTGGATACAGTCCTAGGAAAGAGTCTCCTAGGACTGTATCCACCTTTTCCAGCCCACGGGAGCACCTGAAAGCTGAACTAATTTATGCAGGAAAAGATATCAACTGCCGAGCTGAGAAGTTTGTGACGAATCGAATTTACTGTAAGTTCACTCATCTCTAATCCCTTCCAATGAGAAATCCTTCTTTACTACTGTACATTATGGAGGTATGTATCCAGGGGTCAAGTTCTGGGGGGAAAAAAAAGTGCAGGACCTCACCCACGATTTCTACTCAAGGGCCGGTCCTGCAGAACTACTGCTAATGGGATTCCTGTTGCGAAAAAAGTGCAGGAACTCAGTTCCCACGCGTTCCTGCAGGACTTGAGCCCTGTATGTAACAAATGCATCCAAACTAGGCTAAGGAGCCCACGTCCTTCCAGTACTTATTAGCTGTTGAATACTACAGAGGAAATGCTTTTCATTTTGGATTTCTCTTTATGTGACAAAGAGAAATCCAAAATGAAAAGCAGTGCTGACCTCTGCCGTCCATTTTAGGAACTGTCCAGAGCAGGAGAAAATCCCCATAGCAAATATATGCTGCTCTGGACAGTTCCTAAAATGGATGGCAGAGGTCAGCAAAGAGCACTGTGGTCGTGACAGAAGAGAAATCCAAAAAGAAAAGCATTTCCTCTGTAGTATACAGCCCCTAAAAAGTACTGAAAGGATTAAAAAATTTTAACAGAAGTAATTTACAAATCTTTTTAACTTTCTGGCAACCGTTGATTTAAAAAAAAAAAAAAAAAAAAAGTTTTCCATGAGAGTACCCCTTTAATTGAATTAGATAAGGGCCGGGTCCGGCTGGGATACGGGAGCGCCCAGTTTTCGCTCCCCCCCTAGCCGGATCCGATTCCCGTACTGTAAAAATGTAGTGTGAACCCACCCTTAGTCTAATGCCATCCAATCTTGGGGAGCACAGAGCAGTCAGGCTGTACATTCTATTTCTTCCCCATTCAGAAAAGTTCCATAAGGATTTACACAGACATTGCCACTAGAGATGAGCGAATTTACAGTAAATTCGATACGTCACGAACTTCTCGGCTCGGCAGTTGATGACTTTTCCTGCATAAGTTAGTTCAGCTTTCAGGTGCTCCGGTGGGCTGGAAAAGGTGGATACAGTCCTAGGAGACTCTTTCCTAGGACTGTATCCACCTTTTCCATCCCACTGGAGCACCGGAAAGCTGAACTAATTTATGCAGGAAAAGTCATCAACTGCCGAGCTGAGAAGTTCGTGACGTATCGAATTTACTGTAAGTTCGCTCATCTCTAATTGCCATAACCGTGTCTTACAGATCACATGGGAATGAAGAAGGTCCTCTCATGGAAGAAGCCAGAGTCTATCAGCACGGCAGAATTTCCGCTTACAGAATTAAGCCACAAATTAAAGCCCATAGACTCCGCACTCCCATTCACACTTCTGAATTTCCGCTTTCTGCCTTGTGGATAAACCCTTACTCATGGTTTTAGCCAAGGAGCCCCCAAAAAGCCTGACTGTTCTATACATTTTATTGTTATGTGATGTAAGAAGGGTAGATGGCTGGTAGAGATGAGCGAACTTAAAGTAAATTCGATTCGTCACGAACTTCTCGGCTCGGCAGTTGATGACTTTTCCTGCATAAATTAGTTCAGCTTTCCGGTGCTCTGGTGGGCTGGAAAAGGTGGATACAGTCCTAGGAAAGAGTCTCCTAGGACTGTATCCACCTTTTCCAGCCCACCGGAGCACCTGAAGGCTGAACAATTTATGCAGGATAAGTCATCAACTGCCGAGCCGAGAAGTTCGTGACGAATTGAATTTACTGTAAGTTCGCTCATCTCTAATGGCTGGCACTATATTCAAATGACCACTACTTCCCCGGACTTACGGTGATGGAGAAGGTTGTTCGTATATACAGGTGGTGCTCTACTGTGAGAATATGGAGACATAACAGTGGCACTTACCAGTGTGCTTTTATTAACCCCTTAAGGACTCAGGGTTTTTCAGCTTTTGCACTTTCATTTTTTCCTCCTTACTTTTTAAAAATCATAACCCTTTCAATTTTCCACCTAAAAATCCATATTATGGCTTATTTTTTTGCGTCGCCAATTCTACTTTGCAGTGACATCAGTCATTTTACCCAAAAATACACGGCGAAATGGAAAAAAAAATAACTGTGCGACAAAATCAAAGAAAAAACGCCATTTTGTAAGTTTTGGGGGCTTCCGTTTCTAAGCAGTGCATATTTCGGTAAAAATTACACCTTATCATTATTCTGTAGGTCCATACAGTTAAAATGATACCCTACTTATGTAGGTTTGATTTTGTCGCACTTCTGGAAAAAATCATAACTACATGCAGGAAAATTTATACGTTTAAAATTGTCATCTTCTGACCCCTATAACTTTTATTTTTCCACATACAGGGCGGTATGAGGACTCATTTTTTCTGAAGCTTTTATCTATTTTTTTATGGGAAAAGGGGGGTGATTCAAACTTTTATTAGGGAAGGGGTTAAATGACCTTTATTAACACTTTTTTTTTTTTGCAGTGTTATAGGTCCCATAGGGACCTAGAACACTGCACACACTGATCTCTCATCCTGATCACTGGCGTGTATTAACACGCCTGTGATCAGTGTTGTCAGCGCTTGACTGCTCCTGCCTGGATCTCAGGCACGGAGCAGTCATTCGTCGATCGGACACTAGGAGGCAGGTAAGGGCCCTCCCGGTGTCCTGTAAGCTGTTCGGGACGCCGCGATTTCAGCGCGGCGGTCCCGAACAGCCCGACTGAGCAGCCGGATTACTTTCACTTTAGACGCGGCGGTCAGCTTTGATCGCCGCGTCTGAAGGGTTAATACAGGGCATCACCGCGATCGGTGATGTCCTGTATTAGCCGCCGGGACCGACCAGATATGACGCGGGGACACCGCGTGACCCCGCGGCATATCGCGGGAGCTGGCAGAGGACGTAAATATACGTCCTTCGTCGTTAAGGGGTTAATGAACATCCATAAGGTGCAGGTTACAGTACAAGCGTTCTTTTTCACTGCACTACTGCCCATATACAACCATTCTGTAGTGGGGTCTCTCACAGCTCCATTGTCAATCCTCTTCTGTTCTGGAAACTTTTGCTTTATTATAAAATAAATAAAGACCATTTAAAAAGCAGAAAACATAGGAAAGAAATGTATTTCTATTCTAAGCACTTTCCCAAATAATATACAGGAGCTCTGGTCAGTGGTTAAAGCTCGGTCTCTGTGCAAGTATTTACTATACACAGTGCATGAGATGGGAATCCACACTAAGCTGAACATCATAGATAGGACAAGACAGCGATAACGGACCCAAATGCGAGATTTGTATTCGCTAACTGTGACCTAGCTGGCCAGAAATTAACCATTGCCTCCATTTATGCCCCCAATCACGGGCAAGTTGCCTTCTTATGCGCAACCTTAGAAGCCCTATCCTCCTTCGCCACGGGCCACATTATTCTCTGTGGGGACCTCAACATTCCCCTTTCCCCCCTTACTGACACTTCCTCTGGACACTCGTATATCCCCTATCGCCAACTCAGATCCATTAAACAAAAACTACACGCCCTTCAGCTCAGCGACACGTGGCGCATAATGCACCCTCAAGGCAGAGACTTCTCCTTCTACTCCCATCCCAGGAATATTTATAGTCGCATCGACTATATTTTCTGCTCCCATCATTTCCTTACATCAATTACATCGGCCTCGATAGGATCTGTCACACTTTCTGACCACGCCCCGGTACACCTCTCCTTCACGCTACCCTCGTTTGCCAAACCCCATGCCACCTGGCGCCTGAACGAATCCCTTCTCCTAGATCCATTATGCCTACAGGAGTTGACAGAAACGATCTCAAATTTTAATTCTGATCATAAACATGACATATCGTCTCCTCTCATTAAATGGGAGGCGTTGAAATGTGTCCTACGAGGCGTTTTGGTGAGACATGGGTCCCGGCTTAAACGAGAAGGAGCAGCGAAGCTATCCTCCTTGCTAACCAACCTAGCCTCCTTAGAATCACAACACAAACAAAACCTTCACGAACAGACCCTGAGGGACGTCATTAAAGTTAGACAGGAATTGCTGTCGCTATTGAACTCAAAATATCAATATTACAAACAAATTACTGGCCGCCATTTCTATGAATGGGGGAACAAATCAGGCAAGCTACTCGCCAGAGCTTTGAGAGAAAAACGCTCCTCACTTTATATCTCATCCATCCAGAATAAGAAAGGCACACAATCTCACCTGACCCAAGACATATTATCAGCCTTCAGACAGTACTACATGACCCTCTACAACCTGCCGACTTCACCCCCTACATCCCCAAACACCCAACCATCTTTATCGCAATATATCTCCTCCACGGCGCTTCCCCGCCTTTCGCCTGACACCATATCCTCCCTAGAATCCCCATTCACATCAGAAGAGCTTACAACAGCTATATCAGCCCTCCCGGCGGGTAAAAGCCCCGGCCCAGATGGTTACACAGCCAAATTCTACAAAGCCCTTCGTGATAGCTTGACCCCTCCTCTCCTCACAGCTTTTAACTATATCTCTGATTCATCCTCTATACCCACATCTTTCTTGAGAGCCTTCATCACGGTGATCCCAAAAGAGGGTAAAGACCCCACCCAATGTCAAAACTATAGACCAATTTCCCTCCTTAACGTGGATACAAAACTTTTTGCTAAACTTATCGCAAACAGACTGGCTACCCATATGGAAGCCTTAATCCACGCGGACCAAGTAGGATTTGTCAGAGGAAGGGAGGCGAGAGATAACACTCTCCGTACCTTCTCTGCCGTCCACTATGCTCGAAAAACCCGCTCTCCTATATTTCTACTGTCTCTCGACGCGGAGAAGGCGTTTGACCGTGTGGATTGGGGCTTTCTTGACGCCACTCTGTCTCAGATTGGGTTGGGCACCCTGATGAAGGCTCGTATAATGGCTCTCTACTCTAATCCACAAGCTCAGGTCAGAGTGAACGGCCTCCTATCCCCACCGTTTGACATTGGCAATGGCACGAGGCAAGGCTGTCCCCTATCCCCGATTCTATACATTTTGTGCATGGAACATCTGCTTAACGCCATCCGGCAAAACAAAGACATCAAGGGACTCCAAACCCCCTCATGCCAGTGCAAATGCGCTGCCTTTGCAGACGACCTCCTGCTATACCTGTCCGCCCCCCTTATATCTCTCCCCTCGCTTCTCTCCACCATACGTACGTTCTCTTACCATAGCAATTACAAGTTAAATCCATCCAAAAGCGAGGCCCTCAATATTACCCTGCCTCCAGAACTGGTCAATCATCTCCGTACTACATACCCCTTCAAATGGTGTGACAGATCCCTAAAATATTTAGGCGTCCAGATTCCCTCCAACTTGTCTGATACTTACACCCTGAACTTCCCCCCGTTATTGAAAATGCTGGGACGAGACCTTGCCAGGTGGGAGCGCAGAGACTTTTCCTGGATAGGACGGATTAACATCCTGAAAATGAATGTCCTACCCCGCCTACTCTATCTGTTCTCTGCTATACCGACACTCCTCTCACGCTCTTTCTTCAGGGAGGTCTCTGCCCTCTTCACTGGCTTTGTCTGGGCCCATAAACCCCCGAGACTCAACAGGGAGATCCTATCCATGCGTAAACTTGACGGTGGCCTAGGTCTCCCTCATTGTCTTCACTACTACCTTGCTGCGGTCCTAGCCAGAGTACTGGACTGCCACACACTTGATAAAAACAAACTCTGGATAGCCCTAGAACGAGACACCACTGCACTAGACCCCAAAACGCTACTGTGGCTCCCCGGGAAAAAACTTCCTTCTCATCTCACCACAGACATGCCTCCAGTCACAGCCTCGATTGCACACATCAAACGACACTTCTTACCTACCCTCGCGATCTACACGCCCGACGGCCCACTGACACCTGTTTTTGGCAACCCCCTCTTCCCGGCAGCACACTCTGCCTCTCTCTTCTTAGGAATGTCCAGGGCCGACTCTCCCACATTCTTCCACCTCCTCACGCCGACCTCCCTTAAATCACTTGATGCCCTATGTAGTGGTCCCCCTACATCTTTCAAACAATCCTTCCAGTATTCACAACTACATCATTTCTACAAGACCTCCAAATCCACCCTCCGTCTACACCGCACCCTCTCCCCGTTCGAGAAGCTATGTGTAATCTCTGACAGGACTTTCCGTCCGATTAGCACTCTATATTCCCTCCTACTGGACTCCTTACGGACCACCCCATTACCTTATAGAAACGGGTGGGAGAAGGAACTAGGCACATGCTTCTCTGACGGGGATTGGAAGAAAGCGTTACTGCAATGCCATAAACTGTCCACCTCCTGCAAAGCCCAGGAAACAAATTATAAAATACTAACTAGGTGGTACAGAGTCCCCTCCCTCCTCGCAAAATTTTACCCGGGTGTTTCTGACACGTGTTGGAGATGCGGAGAACCTGGGGGAAATATGACACATATTTGGCTGACGTGTAATGCCCTGTCCTCCTTCTGGTCCCAAGTCTTAGACCTCATTCATAGACTGACATCCATACAACTTCCTAAACTACCTGGCCCCCTTCTGCTATCCATGTTCCCATCTCCTTTACCGAAATGGCAAGCACGCCTCGCGGGCTTCATGGTCCTAGCAGCAAGAACAGTCATACCAAGGAACTGGAAATCCGACTCCCCACCTACACTTTCATCCTGGTTTCAGGAACTATCCCACCTTCACCGGATGGAGGAGCTTTTAGCTGACTCCAGACGTCAGGCAACGAAACATCACCTAATATGGGGCCCATGGACTGCCTTCCTATCTACTGACTCTTACAGGACATTATACACTTCACACTCCATCCACCCAGTCCAGGGAGTCTCCCGGGTGTGTTGAGTTTCCAACTCAAACTCCAGATCGCAGCCACGGGGAGGGGATCGAACCTGCTCACCGCACTTGGGAACCCACCGATGCGCTACCTGTAACACTTTGTAATACTTTGTACCACTACCATTCTTGTACTCATATGCTCTTCCCCTACCCTCCCTTTCCCCCTTCCCTTAACTACCACTTTCTCTTCCTTTTCCACTATCCTGTTGCCTTAATACCTCTCTTTCTTCCCTCTCTCTGAACCTCTCTCTAAAACAGTTGCTATAACTCCGATTTGATTGTTAGTTGTTCTAGGTATCCACGCTCATCTCTAGATACATGTCTCTCATGACTGACTTGTGACCAGCACGACTACAATCTTGTATGCTTTCTCGCAGTCTTTATGCCAACGCAATGGTTTTATAGATCGGAGATAACAACCTGATTACCTTTTGTAAGCATTTCAACTGATTGTTGTTTGTTACTGCACAACTGTTTATATGTCTCTCTTAAGGAAAATAAAAATTTCTACTTTAAAAAAAAAAAAAGATAGGACAAGACAGGGCAGCACCTGGGGGACAGATCTGTCACCAATAGGTATATTAGAGGCCATTCTACTGTTAACACAATTTACCTGACATCCTCTATTCAGGAGACTTTCTTAAAGGAGAACTATCATGCAGAGAAGTTTATAAAGAATAAGGGATAAGCTTCAGAACGCTAGGGGTCCGACCGCTGGGGTCCCGGAGCGAGTCCTAGGAACTACCAGTTGTCTGACCCCCATGGGGCACCCTGGTTGGGTAACCCTGATCTACAGTAATTCTAATTTAGGCAGAGCTGCTATATGAGGCATCGTATTGTGCTTTAGAGGCAATGACTTCGTAATACACGAGAGGGAGAAAACGCCTTGATCACACAATCTATCCTTCATATAAGATGGTGCCAGGGACTATTCATGGTATTCACAATATTGGGCCGAACGCTTCTCATCTGCCGACATGTTTCTATGTCACAGTAAGAATGGCTTATTTAATCGGAAGCACACAAGTACTGTAGTTTGGGCTCTGTAGTACAGACCTATTATATGGTAGTGTTGAGCACGAATATTCGTAATGCGAATTTTGGCACTAGAATATAGCACTATATATTCGTAATGACGAATATTTTTTTTTTCCCACATGCAAATTTTTAGGCAGATTTTCCATGTGAATAGGGGGTCTATCACGTGGGTCTGTTTTTTTTTTTCACATGCAAATTTTTATGTAAAAAAGGGAATGTACATAGCGAATATGCAAATTTCACGAACATAGGACAAATAATCATCAATATATTCGCGAAATATTGCAAATTCAAATATGGCCCCTGCCGCTCATCACTATTATATAGTTGGGTCAATGAGCTCTAATATGTAGCTCTGTTCACAAAAGGAGAGATTTAAGATTTAATAAGCTAAATGAGCCATAATTGAATTCAATTACCATGATTTGTTTCAAGTTTGTTTTATGACCATATTAACAATAATAATAAAAAAAAAATTTAAATGCACATATTGGTGTCATGTAATCCAAGCAACAGGTGGAAAAGCATCTTACGTGTCCATCAAGCACACTATCCCGCTGACTAATTTAAAAAAAAAAGTGTTCCCGTCACTTTTCACACATCTACATACATGTCAAAGATTGGTTAGGGTCAGGGTGTTCAGACCCCTACCGATCACTAGTTAGGGAAAGAGGAAGCACTCTGCCCAGTGCGCTTCACTCCCCTACAGGAGATGGTCTCTATAATAAGACAAGTGAGTCCATCTCATGCAGCGTGGTGGGTGGGAAGAGCTTAGTTGAGTAATTCCTCCAGCCCTATCTAATGGTCGGTGAGGGTATGAACACTCAGACCCCCAACAACCAATCATGACTTGACAGGGCTGGGTAACATGACATTTTTTAAGTGACAGGAACACCATAATAATAATAATTCAACACAGTAATGAAGGAGAGGATATTTAAAAGAAGAAAACCTTCCACAAGAGGACATAGTTTTATATTAGAGGGGAAAGATTTCTGCAGTGATATCAGGAAGTATTACTCTAGTAGTGGATGCATGGAATAGCCTTCCTGCAGAAGTGGTCGCTGCAAATACAGTGAAGGAGTTTAAGCATGCATGGGATAGGCATAAGGCTGTTCTTCATATAAGACAGGGATAGGTATAAGGCTATCCTTCATATAAGATAGAGATAGGTATAAGGCTATCCTTCATATAAGATAGGGATAGGTATAAAGCTATCCTTCATATAAGATAGAGATAGGTATAAGGCTATCCTTCATATAAGATAGGGATAGGTATAAGGCTATCCTTCATATAAGATAGAGATAGGTATAAGGCTATCCTTCATATAAGATAGGGATAGGTATAAGGCTATCCTTCATATAAGATAGGGATAGGCACAAGGTTATCCTTCATATAAGATAGGGATAGGTATAAGGCTATCCTTCATATAAGATAGGGGTAGGTATAAGGCTATCCATCATATAAAATAGGGATAGGTATAAGGCTATCCTTCATATAAGATAGGGATAGGCACAAGGTTAGCCTTCATATAAGATAGGGAAAGGTATAAGGCTATCCTTCATATAAGATAGGGATAGGTATAAGGCTATCCTTCATATAAGATAGGGATAGGTATAAGGCTATCCATCATATAAGATAGGGATAGGTATAAGGCTATCCTTCATATAAGATAGAGATAGGCATAAGGCTATCCTTCATATAAGATAGGGATAGGTATAAGGCTATCCTTCATATAAGATAGAGATAGGCATAAGGCTATCCTTCATATAAGATAGGGATAGGTATAAGGCTATCCTTCATATAAGATAGGGATAGGCACAAGGTTATCCTTCATATAAGATAGGGATAGGTATAAGGCTATCCTTCATATAAGATAGGGGTAGGTATAAGGCTATCCATCATATAAAATAGGGATAGGTATAAGGCTATCCTTCATATAAGATAGGGATAGGCACAAGGTTAGCCTTCATATAAGATAGGGAAAGGTATAAGGCTATCCTTCATATAAGATAGGGATAGGTATAAGGCTATCCATCATATAAGATAGGGATAGGTATAAGGCTATCCTTCATATAAGATAGAGATAGGCATAAGGCTATCCTTCATATAAGATAGGGATAGGTATAAGGCTATCCTTCATATAAGATAGAGATAGGCATAAGGCTATCCTTCATATAAGATAGGGATAGGTATAAGGCTATCCATCATATAAGATATAGATAGGTATAAGGCTATCCTTCATATAAGATAGGGATAGGCATAAGGCTATCCTTCATATAAGATAGGGATAGACATAAGGCTATCCTTCATATAAGATAGGGATAGGCATAAGGTTATCCTTCATATAAGATAGGGATAGGTATAAGGCCATCCTTCATATAAGATAGGGATAGGTATAAGGCTATCCTTTATATAAGATAGGGATAGGTATAAGGCTATTCTTCATATTAGATAGGGATAGGCATAAGGCTATCCTTCATATAAGATAGGGATAGGCACAAGGTTATCCTTCATATAAGATAGGGATAGGTATAAAGCTATTCTTCATATAAGATAGGGATAGGCATAAGGCTATCCTTCATATAAGAAAGGGATAGGTATAAGGCTATTCTTCATATAAGATAGGGATAGGCATAAGGCTATCCTTCATATAAGATAGGGATAGGTATAAGGCTATTCTTCATATAAGATAGGGATAGGCATAAGGCTATTCTTCATATAAGATAGGGATAGGCATAAGGCTATCCTTCATATAAGATATTATAGGTATAAGGCTATCCTTCATATAAGATATTATAGGTATAAGGCTATCCTTCATATAAGATATTATAGGTATAAGGCTATCCTTCATATAAGGTAGGGCCAGGAACTTTTTTATTTTTTCTATAGTATTCTACGTTTCTATGTAAATCTGCCAAATGTACCAGAATGAAAATATAAATTTTGTACTTTGGATACTGCATTTTGAACTGAAAATCGATGCACAATGGAAATTAAAGTTTATGCTACAAACATCTTATTAAAACAATAGTTTTATTTAAAAAAAAGAAAAAACACATGAAAGAAATCATATTTACACAGACACAATGGATAGGGGAACTGTCAGGCACAATGAGAGAAAATAAACCCTGCAATAAATTGATGATGGCTGCAGAATGCACTTGGTTTGCAAGAATAAAGATACATTTAATAAGTTACAGTAGTTACATAGCAGTACAAAGAATGAGCAGCTCTTCAATTGTGAAAACATATGAAATTCTAGGGCAGTGGTCTTCAACCTGCGCACCTCCAGATGTTGCAAAACTACAACTCCCAGCATGCCCGGACAGCCGTTGGCTGTCCGGGCATGCAGGGAGTTGTAGTTTTGCAACATCTGGAGGTCCACAGGTTGAAGACCCCTGTTCTAGGGCATTCGACTCACTCTGTTGTAAGGGGAAAGCAGCGACACACTACGGGGCTCCGAAGTACCTTACAGTCAACAAGTCTACCCTCCCCCCCTTTATATTAAACTTGGGGTAACCCAGCTATTTTTTAGTGACTGCCAAGCGACCATGTAGTCCAAGCCCTAAAGGGGTAATCCGGCCCTAGACATCTTATCCCCTATCCACTTAGCAGCCTCACAGAGTGCAGCCCCCACTTAGCAGCCTCACAGAGTGCAGCCCCCCACTTAGCAGCCTCACAGAGTGCAGCCCCCCACTTAGCAGCCTCACAGAGTGCAGCCCCCCACTTAGCAGCCTCACAGAGTGCAGCCCCCCACTTAGCAGCCTCACAGAGTGCAGCCCCCCACTTAGCAGCCTCACAGAGTGCAGCCCCCACTTAGCAGCCTCACAGAGTGCAGCCCCCACTTAGCAGCCTCACAGAGTGCAGCCCCCACTTAGCAGCCTCACAGAGTGCAGCCCCCACTTAGCAGCCTCACAGAGTGCAGCCCCCCACTTAGCAGCCTCACAGAGTGCAGCCCCCCACTTAGCAGCCTCAAGGAGCGAAGAATGCTCACTATACAGGGGCTGGAGTATCATGTCATCACGGCTCTGCCCCCTCGTGATGTCTAGTCCCGACCCCTCCCATAGACTTGCATTGAGGGGGTGGGGCATGTCGTCACGAGGAGGCAGAGCCGTGACAATACGATACTCCAGCCCCTGTATCGTGAGTCAGACACTGAGCGATCTTCGCTCCATGAGGCTGACGACAAGTGGGTGCTACAGGAGAGATTGCAGGGGTCCCTAGCGGCGGGCCCCCCTGCGATCAGACATCTTATCCTCCATCCTTTGGATAGGGGATAAGATGTCTAGGGCCGGAGTAACCCTTTAAATATGAGAACCTATCAGACCCTGTTTGGTCTCTTAAAAGCTTCATATTGCTAAAAAAAAACATCTCAGCGCGTATCACTAGCTGCTCACCATTTCTCCAGACATAGAAGCGACGCGTCATCATGCCCCAGCCACCAGTATTCGAATGTTATATACACAGAATTGGGACGATATATTACAGTTAATTCATATTATGTTGACTGTTACGTTAAAAACAAAACACTTTATACAGCTTTAGACTTTTTACAGACTATGTACAAAGCAGAACACGTAGGGGGCGAGGGGCACCCGGACGCTTTATTTTGCCTCCACTGGAGCCTTGACGTCCTTCACATTGTAATCGTTCGCCACAGACACCGCATATTCCAGGGAGTGGATACTCGCCAGCAATTTTACTATCTGTCGGATTTGGTCTCTGGGGAAGTAAACAACAGAACATTAGTTTTCTCATAAAGGAAAACAAAGACCTGAATTTTGAAATATAGGAAGGAAATATTATGACGGGAATGTCGCTTCATAAATTTGCACCAATGACAGGAGGCCCCTGGATAGTGAAAAAAAAAAAAAACACCTATTCCTACACCAGCAGGATATTTCCCAAATTTTTTTTTAAAGGGGTACTCCGACGCTAAGAAATCTTATCCCCTATCCCGCTGGGGACCCCCGTGATCTTGCACGCAGTACCCCGTTATAATCTGTCCCCGGAGCGGGTCCGATTACTGTCGATCACGCCCCCTCAATGTAAGCCTATGGGAGGGGGCGTGACAGCTGTGAGGGGGGGGGGGGGGGGTGGAGCGTAATGTCACACGGGGGCAGAGCCGTGACGTCACAACGCTCCGTCCCCGTGATCGACAGTAATCAGGCCCGGAGAGAACACGCTCCGGGGACTGATTATAACGTGGGTGCTGCGTGTAAGATCACGGGGGTCCCCAGCGGCGGGACCCCCATGATCAGGCATCTTATCCCCTATCCTTTGGATAGGAGATAAGATGTCTTAGCGCCGGAGTACCCCTTTAATTCAGCGCACCATCCAGTGCATCTGCTAACCATAAAGCGTGCAAGAGAAATGACCTAAGCCAGTGCAGACAACATAAAAACACAATAAGGGTAGGGTCACTTGTACTGTATTTTGCTGCTGCGTATTTTCCTACCCACTGAAGTCAATGGGTAAGAACAAACTGCAAGTGCAATTTTGCAGGTACATGCCAGTTCATAAATTCCTACCCCCAAAAAACAGTGTTTTCCCAAAAATTATGCCTCCAGCTGTTGTAAAACTACAACTCCCAGCATGCCCGGACAGCCGTTGGCTGTCCGGGCATGCTGGGAGTTGTAGTTTTGCAACCCCCGGAGACACACTGCTTTGAAAAAACTGACTTAAAGGGGTACTCCACTGGAAATTTATTTTTTATTTTTAATAAATCAACTGGTGCCAGAAAGTTAACCCCTTAAGGACAAAGGGTTTTTCATTTTTTGCATATCCATTTTTTTCCCTCATCACCTTCTAAAAAAACATAACGCTTTCAGTTTTGCACCTAAAATTCCATATTATGGCTTATTTTTTTGCGCCACCAATTCTACTTTGCAGTGACATTAGTCATCTTACCCAAAAATCCACAGCAAAACAGAAAAAAAATATTCATTGTGCGACAAAATTGAAGAAAAAGCAGTTTTGTAATATTTGGAGGCTTCTGTTTCTATGTAGTAAATTTTTCGGTAAAAATGACACCTTATTATTCTGTAGGTCCATACGATTAAAATGATACCCTACTTATATAGGTTTGATTTTGTCGCACTTCTGAAAAAAATCTTAAATACATGCAGGAAAATGTATACGTTTAAAAATGTCATCTTCTAACCCCTATAACTTTTTTATTTTTCCGCGTACGGGCCGGTATGAGGGCTCATTTTTTGCGCCGTGTTATGAAGTTTTTATCGGTACCATTTTTGTATTGATCGGACTTTTTGATCGCTTTTTATTCATTTTTCATTATATAAAAAGTGACCAAAAATCCGCTATTTTTGACATTGGAATTTTTTTGCGTGTACGCCATTAACCGTGTGGTTTAATTAATGATATATTTTTATAGTTCGGACATTTTTGCACGCTGCAATACCACATTTTTTTTTACACTGTTTTTTTTGGGGGGGGGGGGGGGGGGCGAATATGGGAAAAGGGGGGGGTGATTCTAACTTATTAGGGAAGGGGTTAATTCATCATTAGTAACTGTTTTGTTTGCTATGTTATAGCCCCCTCTAGTGGCTATATTATGCATTACATTGATTCCTAACACTGATCATCGGCATAGAACTATATGCCGATGATCAGTGTTATCGGGGCTTGACTTCTTCTGCCTAGATCTCAGGCATGGAGAAGTCAATCGCCGATTGGACACGCCGGAGGCAGGTAACGGACCCTCCACTCGTGTCCTAACTGATCGGGACAACACGATTTCACTGCGATGGTCCCGATCAGCCCAACTGAGCTGCCGGGATGCAATTACTTCTATTTAAAAATCTTAATCCTTCTAGTACTTATCAGCTACTGTATACTACAGAGGAAGTTCTTTTCTTTGTGAATTTCTTCTCTGTCTGACCACAGTGCTCTCTGCTGACACCTCTGTCCATTTTAGGAACTGTCCAGAGTAGGAGCAAATCCCCATAGCAAACCTCTCCTGCTCCGGACAGTTCCTGTAATGAATGTGTCTATACAGAGATACGATTGCAGCCGATTTGAGCTTCAGAAATTGTATCTGTGCAAGAGACACTAATTGCAATGTGAACACAGCCTTAGAAAAGGATATGTTTAAGCCCATACACAAGGACAAATTACTTGAATATAGCCTGACTTTAAGGGTAGGGTCACATGTCATATTTTACTGCTGCCTAATTTCCTACCCATTGACTTCAATAAGTAGGAAAATACACATCAATATATATGGCAAGTGTGACCCAACCTTAACACTTGTATTTGTGTCTATAGTAAACTCACCTTGCATTTCGCTTCTCTATGTCTGAGCAACCTATATTCTGCCTGTAGATGACACCGGCCAGATGAGTGAGATACCGGGCAAAGTTCTCTAGTTGTGGAACGGTTTTACCTCCTTTAAGGCCTGAGAACCATTGCTTTGGAAAACATGCAATAACCTGAAAAAGCAAACAAGAACATTTTTTATAAATAATCAATCTATATTATATATATATAAAACTCAATGTGTATGTATGTGTGTATGTTCCAGCATCACGTCCAAACGGCTGAAGATATTAACATGAAACTTGGCACACATGTTACTTATATGTGAACAACAAACATAGGATCGGTGATTTAACCCTTGCTCACCCCCATTTGCCAGGGGTGGGGTTTATGTTTAAAGTCCCATACAAGTCAATGGGAAATATATGTTACTGCATAACTTCCAAACGGCTTGAGATATTTCGATAATACTTGGTCACATGTTACTTATATGTCCACATAAAATATAGGATAGTTAATTTAACCCTTAACTACCCCCATTTGTGAGGGTCGGGGTTTTTGTTTAAAGTCCCATGCAAATCAATGGGAAATGTATGTTCCCACATAACTTCAGTACGGCTGGAGATATTTCAATACCTGGTTCACATTTTGGAGGACGGGATAGGAGGACGGGATAGGAGGACGGGATAGGAGGACGGGATAGGAGGACGGGATAGGAGGACGGGATAGGAGGACGGGATAGGAGGACGGGATAGGAGGACGGGATAGGAGGACGGGATAGGAGGACGGGATAGGAGGACGGGATAGGAGGACGGGATAGGAGGACGGGATAGGAGGACGGGATAGGACGACGGGATAGGACGACGGGATAGGACGACGGGATAGGACGACGGGATAGGACGACGGGATAGGACGACGGGATAGGACGACGGGATAGGACGACGGGATAGGACGACGGGATAGGACGACGGGATAGGACGACGGGATAGGACGACGGGATAGGACGACGGGATAGGACGACGGGAATAGTAGGTGGTGATAGGAGAGTAGTGGATGCATGGAATAGCCTTCCTTCAGAAGTGGTCGCTGCAAATACAGTGAAGGAGATTAAACATGCATGGGATAAGCATAAGGCTATCCTTCATATAAGATAAGGCCAGGGACTATTCATAGTATTCAGATTATTGGGCAGACTAGATGGACCAAATGGTTCGTATCTGCCGACACATTCTATGTTTCTATGAGGTCGAGATAGGAGGTCCAGAAAGGAGGACGGGATAGGAGGAGGTTGAGATATGATGACGGGACAGGAGGTCGGGATAGGAGGACAGGATAGGAGGTCGGGATGTGGGGTTGGGATATGACAACAATATATGAGGACTGGATATGAAGTCAAAAGCTTCCTCCTTTGTTTATTTTCCTCCCCAACAAGGATTAGAAAGGAAAAACCGGGCAACGCCGGGGACTCAGCTAGTGAATAAATAAGACCACTATACTCTTAGGAATTACAAAGGTATAAAAGAGAATCCTGAAACAAGTATATATTAGCAATGGAAGAGGAGATATCTTTAGAAAAAATCTACATGACTTGAGTAAGAACTGTGTGAACAGAAGTGACAGATCATAGTAACTTGCATCTCTGGGACAGACTGTTTCCCGTTTGTCCTCGTGCTGCACTTTGTCGGGATAATTAAATTAAAGATGAAGTGATGGACATTATAAACTCATACAAAATCGACTCCATGCTAAAATATTTTACTAAGGGTGCGTTCACACTGAGGAATTCATGAGGAATAATTTAGGTCAGGAAATTGTTGCCTTCGGTCATTTTATCCATCAAGCGAATGTCCATGCAGAAATTAAGAGGAATGAAGGAGGAGGCTATTTAATCTACTTTTCTGAATTCCGCTTGAAAACTATGTCGGGCAGAATTTTTTTTACCACCATTCACTTCTATTGGACTCTGCTCGTGGATTCCGCTTAACATGTTTTTTCCTCAAGCGGAAAGGAATTCAGCGTCAGAATTCTGCTAGCAGAATTTCCGTAGTGTGAACAGGACAGCGGAAATAACATTAAAGTCAATGGGCAAAGAGAGCAAAGAGAACACGTCTGGTACAAAGAATGGCGTTTCAAACAATGGCTCTAATTTACTATTGTAAAACCGACCTGTTTTGTCTTCTGAGGTAGCCGTAGGGCTCACCTCTGTTCCTGTGTCGGCTGCTGCGCTGTGAGCGCAGAGCACACAGATCTGTATGAGGAATCAAATGATTTCTCCTAAAAAGTCCCCTAAGGGGACTAAAAGTATAAAAAAGTTTAACCCCTTAATGACGCAGGGTGTAAATGTACGTCCTGGTGAGGTGTTACTTAACGCACCAGGACGCACATTTACGTCCTATACATAACCACGAGCATTGGAGCGATGCTCGGCAGGTCCCAGCTGCTCATAACAGCAAGGGACCCGCCGGTAATGGCGGACATCCGCGATCGCATGGATGTCCGCCATTAACCCCTCAGATTCCGTGATCAATACAGATCATGGCATCTGCAGCATTGCGGAAACTAAAATGGATGATCGGATCGCCTGCAGCGCTGCCGTGGCGATCCGATCATCCAGCATGGCAGCCGGAGGTCCATCACCTGCCTCCGCTGCCTTCCACGGGTCTTCTGCTCTGGTCTGCGATCGAGCAGACCAGAGCAGAAGATGACCGATAGTACTGATCAGTGCTATGTCCTATGCATAGCACTGAACAGTATAAGCAATCGAATTATTGCTATAAATAGTTCCCTATGGGGACTATTAAATTGTAAAAATAAAAGTAAAAGTTAAAAAAATGTTAAAGACCCCCTCCCACAATAAAAACGTAAATTGTCCCATGTTCCCGATTTCACCCCCAAAAAGTGTAAAAAAAATTAAAGTAATATACATATTTGGTATCGCCGTGTGCGTAAATATCCGAACTATTAAAATATAATGTTAATGATACCGTACGGTGAATGGCAAATGTAAAAAAAATCCCGAATTGCTGCTTTTTATAACATTTTATTCCCCAAAAAGTGCAACAGTAATAGATGTGTATTATTTTAACCCCTTAAGGACACGACGTTCTCATACGTCTCCATTTCCGAGTCCTTAAGGACACATGACGTATGAGAACGTCATGTGTTTTACCGGCCCCCCCGCAACCATCTGGAGCGGAGCCGGTCCCCGATGCCTGCTGAAATCGTTCAGCAGGCATCGGGGCATATCGCCCAGGGGGGTCATTATGACCCCCCATGTCGGCGATGGCCGCAGATCGCTGGACAATTCAGTCCAGCGATCTGCAGCGGATTCCGGGTCAATCGGGTCAGAGACGGCCCCGAACAGCCAGACCCAGCAGGGGTGAGGTGGCACTGGTGCCACCTCACGATCGCCCTGATTCGTCGGCCGGATTACCGGCCGACCAATCAGGGCGCCTGCTGCGGGTGTCACTCCCGCAACCCGCTCCGCCCCTCTTCCGGAGGACGTGAGCGGGTGCGGGACGTGCATCCCGGGTGCTGGGGACCCCGATCCCCGGCGCCCCTGTTGGGATCGGGGCCCCAGGAGCAGCGGCGGCGGCGGAGACGACGAGGGACTGACCTGGTGCAGCGAGGATCGTTGGAGGTGAGTGACAGCCTCCTGCTGTTGCTTAGCAACAGCTCCCAGCATGCAAAAAGGGCATGCTGGGAGCTGTAGTTATGCAACAGCAGGAGGCAGACCACCACAACTCCCAGCATGCACTTATGGGCATGCTGGGACTTGTAGTTTTGCAACAGCTGGAGGCACATTCTTTCTATGGAAAAGTGTACCTTCAGCTGTTGTGTAACTACAACTCCCAGCTTGCACAATCAGCTAAAGTGCATGCTGGGAGTTGTAGTGGTGCATCTGGTGGTTGCATAACTACAACTCCCAGCATGCCCGTTGGCTGTCGGTGACTGCTGAGAGTTGTAGTTTTGCAACAGCTGAAGGCACACTGAGTTAAGTAGCAAACCAGTGTGTCTCCAGCTGTTGCATAACTACAATCCCCAGCATCCCCAGCCAAAGTAGTATGCCTCCAGCTGTTGCATAACTACAACACCCAGCATGCCCTTCCGCTGTCCGTACATGCTGGGGGTTGTAGCTTTTGCAACAGCTGAAGGCACACTGGTTGCAAAACACTGAGTTTGTTACCAAACTCGGTGTTTCACAACCAGTGTGTGTCCAGCTGTTGCAAAACTACAACTCCCAGCATGCACTGATAGACCGTACATGCTGGGAGTTGTAGTTTTGCAACGGCTGGATGTTCCCCCCCCCCAATGTGAACGTACAGGGTACACTCACATGGGCGGAGGATTACAGTAAGTATCCGGCTGCAAGTTTGAGGTGCGGCAAAATTTCTGCCGCAGCTCAAACTGCCAGCGAGAAACTACTGTGAACCCCCCGCCCGTGTGACTGTACCCTAAAAACACTACACTACACTACCACACAATAAAATAAAAAGTAAAAAACACTACATATACACATACCCCTACACAGCCCCCCTCCCCTCCCCAATAAAAATGAAAAACGTCTGGTACGCCACTGTTTCCAAAACGGAGCCTCCAGCGGTGGCAAAACTACAACTCCCAGCATGCACTGATAGACCGTACATGCTGGGAGTTGTAGTTTTGCAACAGCTGGATTCCCCCCCCCCCCCCCCCCAATGTGAACGTACAGGGTACACTCACATGGGCGGAGGATTACAGTAAGTGTCCGGCTGCAAGTTTGAGCTGCGTCAAATTTTCTGCCGTAGCTCAAACTGCCAGCGAGAAACTACTGTGAACCCCCGCCCATGCGACTGTACCCTAAAAACACTACACTACACTAACACAAAATAAAATAAAAAGTAAAAAACACTACATATACACATACCCCTACACAGCCCCCCTCCCCAATAAAAATGAAAAACGTCTGGTACGCCACTGTTTCCAAAACGGAGCCTCCAGCTGTTGCAAAACAACTACTCCCAGTATTGCCAGATAGCCGTTGACTGTCCAGGCATGCTGGGAGTTTTACAACAGCTGGAGGCACCCTGTTTGGGAATCACTGGCGTAGAATACCCCTATGTCCACCCCTATGCAAGTCCCTAATTTAGGCCTCAAATGCGCATGGCGCTCTCACTTTGGAGCCCTGTCGTATTTCAAGGCAACAGTTTAGGGCCACATATGGGGTATCGCCGTACTCGGGAGAAATTGGGCTTCAAATTTTGGGGGGTATTTTCTGCTATTACCCTTTTTAAAATTGTAAAAATTTTGGGAAACCAGGAATTTTAGGTAAAAAAAAATATATTTTTTTAAATATGCAAAAGTCGTGAAACACCTGTAGGGTATTAAGGTTCACATTACCCCTTGTTACGTTCCCCGAGGGGTCTAGTTTCCAAAATGGTATGCCATGTGTTTTTTTTTTTTTGCTGTTCTGGCACCATAGGGGCTTCCTAAATGCGGCATGCCCCCAGAGCAAAATTTGCTTTCAAAAAGCCAAATGTGACTCCTTCTCTTCTGAGACCTGTAGTGCACCAGCAGAGCACTTTTCACCCCCATGCGAGGTGTTTTCTGTATCGGGAGAAATTGGGCTTCAAATTTTGGGGGGTATTTTCTGCTATTACCCTTTTTAACCCCTTCCCGCAGAATGTCATATATAAACGCCGGGTTGTGCAGTGCGTTCGCGCATCCCGGCGTTTATAAATGACATGCAGTTAACCCGGCGATGCGCAGCATCGCACGGGTTAACTGGCAGAAGTCCCGCTGTTTCCAGCAGGGGACAACTTCTGCTTCACCCCCAGGACCATCAATTGATGGTCCTGGTCAGCGATCACTGTGATTGGTCCCTGTGGACCAATCACAGTGATCTGGGGTGAAAGTTCAGATCCCCCGCACTGCCCGCCCCTGGAAGTCGGGCAGAACGGGGGACGAAGGCTGCGGGGGCTCGCGGGGACCTGCGGCACACGGGGGGGAACAGGAGGGGACCGGCGGACTTACCTGATCCAGCGGCGGGACCGAGGAGCAGCGCGGGACCGGCCACGTGGACGAGCAGCGACGGGTGAGTATATGGTCCTCAGAAGCAGCAGTGAAGATCTTCACTGCTGCTTCTAGGAGTCTGAAAACTACAACTCCCAGCATGCCTAGACAGCCTTTGGCTGTCTGGGCATGCTGGGAGTTGTAGTTTTGCAACATCTGGAGGGCCTCAGTTTGGAGACCATTGTATAATGGTCTCCAATCTGTGCTCTTCCAGCTGTTGCAAAACTACAACTCCCAGCATGCACTGACTGTCCAGGCATGCTGGGAGTTTTAGTTAAGCAACATCTGGCCCTTCAGATGTTGCCGAACTACAACTCCCAGCATGCCCTTCAGCTGTCTGGGCATGCTGGGAGTTGTAGTTTTGCAACAGCTGGAGACACACTGGTTGGGAAACATTGTTTCTAACTCAGTGTTTCCTAACCTGTGTGCCTCCAGCTGTTGCAAAACTATAACTCCCAGCATGCACTAAAGACCATGCATGCTGGGAGTTGTAGTTTTGCAACATCTGGAGGGCCCCAGTTTGGAGACCATTGTATAATGGTCTCCAATCTGTGCTCTTCCAGCTGTTGCAAAACTACAACTCCCAGTATGCACTGACTGTCCAGGCATGCTGGGAGTTTTAGTTCAGCAACATCTGGCCCTTCAGATGTTGCCGTACTACAACTCCCAGCATGCCCTTCAGCTGTCTGGGCATGCTGGGAGTTGTAGTTTTGCAACAACTGGAGACACACTGGTTGGGAAACATTGTCTGTTTCTAACTCAGTGTTTCCTAACCTGTGTGCCTCCAGCTGTTGCAAAACTATGACTCCCAGCATGCACTAACAGACCATGCATGCTGGGAGTTGTGGTTTTGCAACAGCTGATGCAAGCCCCCCCCGCCCCGCCACCCCCGTGAATGTACAGGGTACATTCACATGGGCGAGGCTTTTACAGTGGGTTTCTCGCATCTTGAGATGCAGCAAATTTTGCGCTGGGAAACTCGCTGTAATCCCCCGCCTATGTGACTGTACCCTAAAAACACTACACTACACTAACACAAAATAAAATAAAAAGTTAAAAACACTACATATACACATACCCCTACACAGCCCCCCTCCCCCAATAAGAACGTCCGGTACGCCACTGTTTCCAAAGCAGAGCCTCCAGCTGTTGAAAAACAACAACTCCCAGTATTGTCGGACAGCCGTTGACTGTCCAGGCATGCTGGGAGTTTTGCAACAGCTGGAGGCACCCTGTTTGGGAATCACTGGCGTAGAATACCCCTATGTCCACCCCTATGCAAATCCCTAATTTAGGCCTCAAATGCACATGGCGCTCTCACTTTGGAGCCCTGTCGTATTTCAGGGCAACAGTTTAGGGCGACATATGGGGTATCGCTGTACTCGGGAGAAATTGCGTTACAAGGTGTGGGGGGCTTTTTCTTCTTTAACCCTTCATGAAAAGGAAATGTTGGGGTCTACACCAGAATGTTAGTGTAAACATTTTTTATTTTTTACACTAACATGCTGATGTTGCCCTATACTTTAAATTTTCACAAGAGGTAAAAGGGAAAAAAGCCCCCCAAAATTTGTAACGCAATTTCTCCCGACTACAGAGATACCCCATATGTGAGCGCAAAGTGCTCTGGGGGCGCACAACACGGCCCAGAAGGGAGAGTGCGCCATGTACATTTGAGGTGATTTGCACAGGGGTGGCTGATTGTTACAGCGGTTTTGACAAACGCAAAAAAAACAAAACCCCACATGTGACCCCATTTCGGAAACGACACCTCTCACGGAATGTAATGAGGGGGGCAGTGAGAATTTACACCCCACAGGTGTCTGACGGATCTTTGGAACAGTGGTCCATAAAATGAAAACTTGTACAGCCCACTGTTCCAAAGATCTGTCAGACACCAGTGGGGGGTAAATGCTCACTGTACCCCTTGTTACGTTCCTCAAGGGGTCTAGTTTCCAAAATGGTATGCCATGTGTTTTTTTTTTTGCTGTTCTGGCACCTTAGGGGCTTCCTAAATGCGACATGCTCCCCGAGCAAAATTTGCTCTCAAAAAGCCAAATATGACTCCTTCTCTTCTGAGCATTGTAGTTCGCCCATAGTGCACTTCAGGTCAACTTATGGGGTACCTACATACTCAGAAGAGATGGGGTTACAAATTTTGGGGAGTATTTTCTGCTATTAACCCTTGCAAAAAGGTGAAATTAGGGGGGAAACACACATTTTAGTGGAAATTATTATTATTTTTTTTTACATATGAAAAAGTCATGAAACACCTGTGGGGTAATAAGGCTCACTTTATTCCTTATTACATTCCTCAAGGGGTCTAGTTTCCAAAATGGTATGCCATGTGGGTATTTTTTGCTGTTCTGGCACCATAGGGGCTTCCTAAATGCGACATGCCCCCCGAGCAAAATTTGCTCTCAAAAAGCCAAATATGACTCCTTCTCTTCTGAGCATTGTAGTTCACCCATAGTGCACTTCAGGTCAACTTATGGGGTACCTCCATACTCAGAAGAGAAGGGGTTACAAATATTGGGGGGTATTTCCTGCTATTAACCCTTGGAAAAATGTGAAATTTGGGGGGAAACACACATTTTAGTGAAAAAAAAATATTTTTTTTTACATATGCAAAAGTCGTGAAACACCTGTGGGGTATTAAGGCTCACTTTATTCCTTGTTACGTACCTCAAGGGGTCTAGTTTCCAAAATGGTATGCCATGTGAGGGTTTTTTGCTGTTCTGGCACCATAAGGGCTTCCTAAATGCAACATGCCCCCAAAAACCATTTCAGAAAAACGTACTCTCCAAAATCCCCTTGTCGCTCTTTCCCTTCTGAGCCCTCTACTGCGCCCGCCGAACACTTTACATAGACATATGAGGTATGTGCTTACTCGAGAGAAATTGGGCTACAAATATAAGTATACATTTTCTCCTTTTACCCCTTGTAAAAATTTAAAAATTGGGTCTACAAGAACATGCGAGTGTAAAAAATGAAGATTGTGAATTTTCTCCTTCACTTTGCTTCTATTCCTGTGAAACACCTAAAGGGTTAAAATGATGACTGAATGTCATTTTGAATACTTTGGGGGGTGCAGTTTTTATAATGGGGTCTTTTGTGGGGTATTTCTAATAAGAAGACCCTTCAAATCCACTTCAAACCTGAACTGGTCCCTGAAAAATAGTGAGTTTGAAAATTTTGTGAAAAATTGGAAAATTGCTGCTGAACTTTGAAGCCCTCTGGTGTCTTCCAAAAGTAAAAACTCGTCACTTTTATGATGCAAACATAAAGTAGACATATTGTATATGTGAATAAAAATTTTTTTTTATTTGTAATATACATTTTCCTTACAAGCAGAGAGCTTCAAAGTTAGAAAAATGCAAAATTTTCAAATTTTTCATCAAATTTTAGGATTTTTCACAAGGAAAGGATGCAAGTTACCACAAAAATTTACTACCATGTTAAAGTAGAATATGTCACGAAAAAACAATCTCGGAATCAGAATGATAACTAAAAGCATTCCAGAGTTATTAATGTTTAAAGTGACAGTGGTCAGATGTGCAAAAAACGCTCTGGTCCTTAAGGCCAAAATGGGCTTGGTCCTAAAGGGGTTAAAAATGTAAAATTTTTGGGAAACCAAGCATTTTAGGTAAAAAAAAAATATATATTTTTTTTTACATATGCAAAAGTCGTGAATCACCTGTAGGGTATTAAGGTTCACTTTACCCCTTGTTACGTTCCCTGAGGGGTCTAGTTTCCAAAATGGTATGCCATGTGTTTTTTTTTTTGCTGTCCTGGCACCATAGGGGCTTCCTAAATGCGGCATGCCCCCCAAAAACCATTTGTGGCTCCTTCCCTTCTGAGCCCTCTACTGCGCCCGCCGAACAATTAACATAGACATATGAGGTATGTGCTTACTCGAGAGAAATTGGGTTTCAAATACAAGTAAAAATTTTCTCCTTTTTATCCCTTGCAAAAATTCAAAAATTGGGTCTACAAGAACATGAGAGTGTAAAAAATGAAGATTTTGAATTTTCTTCTTCACTTTGCTGCTATTCCTGTGAAACACCTAAAGGGTTAATACACTTACTGAATGTTTTTTTGAATACTTTAGGGGGTGTAGTTTTTATAATGGGGTCTTTTATGGGGTATTTCTAATATGAAGACCCTTCAAATCCACTTCAAAACTGAACTGGTCCCTGAAAAATAGTGAGTGAAAATTTTGTGAAAAATTTCAAAATTGCTGCTGAACTTTGAAGCCCTCTGGTGTCTTCCAAAAGTAAAAACTTATAAATTTTATGATGCAAACATAAAGTAGACATATTGTATATGTGAACCCAAAAAAAAATATATTTTGAATATCCATTTTCCTTACAAGCAGAGACCTTCAAAGTTAGAAAAATGCAAAATTTTCATTTTTTTCATCAAATTTTGGGATTTTTCACCAAGAAAGGATGCAAGTTACCATAAAATTTTACCACTAAGTTAAAGTAGAATATGTCACGAAAAAACTATCTCGGAATCAGAATGATAACTAAAAGCATTCCAGAGTTATTAATGTTTAAAGTGACAGTGGTCAGAATTGCAAAAAACGCTCCGGTCCTTAAGGTATAAAATGGCCTGGTCCTTAAGGGGTTAATCGTATTGACCCAAAGAATAAAGAACACTTCATTTTTACCGTAAAATTTAAGTAGTGAAATAAAGAAAACCTATATAAATTGGGTATCATTGTAACCATATGGACCAACAGAATAAGCATGTGGTGTAATTTTTACTGAAAAGTGCACTGCGCAGAATCGGAAGCCTCACAAATATTTATTTTCTGCGTTTGCCGTAAGTTTTGTGGTAAAATGATTGATGTCATTACAAAGTACAATTGGTGGGGCAAAAAATAAGACCTCATTTGAGTCTGCAGGTGTAAAATTGAAAGTTATGATTTTTAGAAGGTGATCAGGAAAAAAATGAAAGTGAAAAAATGAGATTTTTTTGTACTCACCGTAAAATCTCTCTCTCGTAGCCTTCATTGGGGGACACCGAACTGATAGGTATATGCTCCAGCCACTAGGAGGCACTGACACTAGGAAAAAGAAAAGTCGGCTCCTCTTTGGCAGGATATACCCGAAAAAAACTTCCAGAAAGAAGGGAAGGAGAGCAGAACAGGAATACCGCCCTGACCAAGGATCACTGAGGTGTCAGGGGCCAGCCGCTACAAATGTCCAATCACGGAATCAGCAAGGCTCAAGGAATCGAAAAGCCGCCTGAAAAGAAGGCACCCCGCAGCATCGCAGGACAGAGTCCAAATCAAGGGAGCCAACAGTGATAGATCAGAGTGGTCTGAGTAAACCTGAGCAGCCTCAAGAAACCTCCCGTCAGAATGGAAATGGAGGAGAACCAATAAGAGCCCAGCTTGGACTCCCAGGATCCTGGCATAGGAAGAATTGCCCCAGAAGACCTGGAGTCAATGAAGTACGACTGACACAGACAAAAGGGGAAGAAGGACATACAAAGAACTAGGCTGTGATAGCGGACAGAAAGCACACAAGCCCAGTCTGTAAAATCCACCGATGAATGCATCTTAGCAAAAGTCAAATAGTCCCTCCAGGAGGGAAAAAACAAGGGTGTTCCAGACGATAACCCAAGTACAGACCTACCCTGATCCCCGCACCCCAAGTGAAAAGGGAGACGGCAAGTGCGCTAGGTGCAGAAGGGAGCAGGGAAATGCAAGCACTGGGTGGACTAAGCCCCCTGGCTCCAGCGGCAACCATCGCCGCCTGGAGGAGCCACCGTGCGATCCAGGAGGGATCGGAGCCCCGCCTCCGGAGCTGGGCAAAAAAAATACAAGACCCGTTGAGGGTCAATCCAGATAGTGACGAGGAAACACCTGAGTCACCCGGACAGAAACCCTGGAAAAGAACACCCGGAAGTACAGGGAGGGGCTGAGCAGACAGGCGCCCCAGCAGGCTCCATGTCAGAACAGAGGAGCTCAACCGCCCCGGAACTGTGGATACAACAGCACCGGAAGCCACGGGGAGCACTCACTGAGCGAAGAAAGGTGGTTCTACAACTACGAAACGGTCCTAGCATATGTAGGAACACCAACATGAGGACCCCACGACAACAGCGGCGGACCAAGACCGCAAACACTGTGAAATATCCACAGGACCAGCAGGAAAGGAGTTATGCCCACAGCAGACCAAGAGTGCAACCTAAGAAAGGAGAACAAGTGACGCTGCAAAGAAAGGCCCCGGAATCCACAGACACAACAAAAAATCAGCACCCCATCTCCTAATGGTGCTAGACACCCAGGCTGCAGTCGCAGACTCAGGAGAGGAAGAATGGATGTGGAGCAGGAAAAAAGGCTGACCATGTGACCTACAGGAAAAAAGGGGGACCTAAGAACCCACATGCACACACTCAGCGGGACTGCACCTGGAAGAGAGACACCGGACCACAGCTGCAGTGGCAGCCGAATGTGGGAGGCGACCAGGAGGATTGGAACACCAAGCAGACAGTCTGGCCATAGGGTGAAAAAGACCGTGGCCACGTCTGGTCCCGCACACGATGACGCACGGTAGGGAGAGATACCGACCCGTAAACAGAGTAGCAGGCATGCAGAGAGGGACCTGCCAAGCAGGCCACCAATTAAACCAGTAGGTGGTGCAGTGTACAAGGCACATGGGGCAAATCAGAGAGACTCCCACGAAAACCACCATGGTAGCGGTGAACTAACATCCACAGGGCGACAATGCATGGTAGATGACCCAAAGCAGCAGTCTGGCTGAGCAAGGAACCCCCCCCCCCCCCCTAGAGCGTAAGGAAGGGGAACAGCCTGACCGGAGATGACTGCGCACCTACGACAAAAGTGGAAGGACGGGGAGACCAAGAAACCCTGCCCCTTGGGGAGAGAGAGAGAAGCAGAGAAACCAAGTAACGTATCCCTGACATCCCGCAGATACATCGGTGATGTGATGCGTAACAAGTGGCGCAGGAAACCTTGCAGACCATACCAGGAAGACAGGTAGAGTACCATAGAAAACGAGATAGTGTATGGGCACCTCGCTCAGGAGGGAGGTACCAGAACCCCAGCCTCAGATACCTCAGACGCGTGATGTATGACAGTCGGGGCAGGCAACTACACAGACCACCATCTGGCTCACTGGCATGGACCAGGGCAGATAATGGAACACTCCGTCGGACGTCACCCACAATAGTGAGGTACCGAAACTGCAGAAGCAGAGACAACAGCTGGTTGATGTAGGACAGGCGGTGTAGACCACCAAGCAGACGAAAGACTGGCTTACTGGTAAGGGTCCAAGATAACGATGCATCCCAGCGGCACATCACCTGGTGTAGGCAACCCTGCAGATCACTATCTGGCTAGTCAGCATGGATACACAGAAGACAACCAAGCAAACCACTGGCACTTCACTGGGCAGTGAGGGACCAGAACCCCAGACGCAGATACACCAGCCATCTGATGTATGACAGTCGGCGTAAGCAACCAGCAGACCACAGACAGGCTTACTGGCATGGACACACCGACGACAACTATTCATCCCATCTGTACCTCACTCAGTAGAGAAGGACTGGAACACCAGCCACAGACACATCAGCCGTGTGATGTATGACGGTGTAGTCAACTATGCAGACCACTGTCTGGCCTACTGGCGCGGATCCACGGAAGACAACCATACACACAAACAGTAGTGAGGAAATGGAACTCTAGTCGCAGATGCAGCAGCCAAGAATTGTGTGACCGGCGATGTAGGAAACCATGCAGACTACTGTCTGGGTTACTGGAAGGGGTCCGTAGAAGACTTCATAACGAGCCTTAAGGTCCTTAAGACACGTTGGAGCAGTCCTCTATATACCGCACAAGGCAGTGGGGTATTGGAACTGCTGCCACAGACACCTCAGCCGAGACAAGTGTGTCAAATGCCAGAGGAAACCATGCAGACCACTGTCTGGCTTACTGGTATGGGTCCTGAAGACACATCGGGTCAGATCTCCATATACCGCACCAGCAGTGGGGTATCGGGACTGCAGCGACAATACCTGAGCTGTGATATGTGTAACAATCAGCAGAGGAAACCATGCAGAACACTGTCTGGCTTACTGGTATGGGTCCTGAAGACACATCGGTCAGTTCTCCATATACCGCACTCAGCAGTGGGGCATCGGAACTGCAGCAACAGAGACATGAGCCCTGAGACGTGTGACAAACGACAGAGGAAACCATGCAGACACCATGCATGCTTACTGGTACAGGTCCATCGTAGAGTCATTCCCTCGGTACCTCGCATCGCAGTGGGGCACCAGAACTCCAGCCGCAGATCTATCCGCCGTTTGATGTACGACAGGCGGTGCAAGAAACCATGCAGAACACTGTCCGGCTAACTGGTATGGGACCAAAATAGACCACGGAACACTCCATCAGACCCCTCACACAGCAGAGAGGTACCAGAATTCCAGCCGCAGATACATCTACTGGGATGATTCCAAGAAGACAACGGGACGCTCCGTAGGACACCCCCAAAAGAAGTGAGGGAACCGGGACTGCAGCCGCAAGACAGGCAGAGTAGAAGACACCTCGCACCGGCAGTGGATCGAGGGTGAGCTGCGGAAGCGGCAGTCATGAAAAGAGGGACAGGGAGAGTTTGGCATAATAAAAATTAGGCCTAATCACGCTGTATTTATTTTTATATACATATATATATATATTTTTTTTTTTAGAAAGTGACCTGCCTGCCTCCATGGGAGAAAGAGGGCAGACAGTTCTCATTCCCCCAACTCCCCCCCCCAAAAAAGGTTGGGAACTAGAAGCAAATACCGCTCCGGTGAAAATGGTGGTGGAGGAGAGGGGGGACGGAGGTACGCACCGAGTCTCCAACCAGCAGCCCGACCGTGGCACCTGTGCGGGGGAGGATGGCGGAGCTATCTTTTCCCCGGCATAAAAGCTGCTGGGGATAGAGAAAATGTCGGGTCCCTCTCTGAAGAGAGAGGACGGAGCTACACTGCGAGTCCGTAGCTCTCCAGCGACGGGAGAGTGAAGCGGTGCACGACTGGGTATGGAGGGATACGTTCCAAAAGGACAGGGAGTCAGAGAAGATAGCCTCTGACATCCCAGTAAAAACCCCAGCAGCACGCAGAGTCCGGAGGACTCGCTGCGGGGTGGAGAGGGGCGGAGCTAAGCTCCGTAGAAGATACATCTATCCCGATACACCTATCCCTCCCTGTCGAGCACTCCTAAGGTAGCGCTGCCAGAGCTGCGGAGTTATCCGCCGCCATTACGGCTCCTGACGGGCGGCACCGCGCCCCGATGAGGAGAGCCATGACAGTGGGAAATAAGTACAGGGAGCCGCCGCTAAGGTCGGTGGCTGCCCTGAGACATGAACAAAATGAGAGGCTACTAGGGAGACCCGACCCCAATAAAGATATTAACCTCTTAAATCCTGTGCCGGGAGTGGGAGTCGCTGCTAAGGTCGGTGGCTGCCCGGAAACATGAAACTGAGGGTGAGACTGCTAGGGAGACCCGACCCCAATAAAGATATTAACCCCTTTGCCGGGGGTGGGGGGGCGAGAACATACTCACCTAGAGACTTCTTCAGCCAGCATTTTAGTCACCTGCATCACGTCATGCTGCTACAGCCCAAGACGAGCAGGGAAAATAGGGGGACCTGGACCCACGGTGCAACCCCAAGCGCTGGCCGTTTGGGGAAGGGGATAATGGTGCATTTGTATTTTATGTCCCGTGCCCCTTAGCCACATATGGGGGAACAGGTAGGCGCCATGCTCCTGAACCCCCACCTGAAAAAGGGAAACAAAAAAGGAGTAAAGAACCTGACTAAACAGCCCTTACTAGAAAATAATAAAGACATGGTCTGGAGAGCTCCAGACCTGTGTGTCTACCTCCTAAGTGACACTAGCTAAAACTGATTACCTTACTGCAGGTGGGCGGGTATATCCTGCCAGGGAGGAGCCGACTTTTCTTTTTCCTAGTGTCAGCGCCTCCTAGTGGCTGGAGCATATACCCATCAGTTAGGTGTCCCCCAATGAAGAGCGAACGAGAAAACAGAAAAACCTGTGGTGGTCCTTAAGGGGTTAAAATGACATAGTACCAATATTCTGTAGTTCCATATGATTACAAAAATACCCAGTTCATAAAAAGTGTTTTGTTTAATTTTACTACCTTAAAAAAAAAAAAAAAAAAAAAAAAAAAATTATATATATATTTGTAAGAAAAAGAGTAAACTTAAAATTGTCCTATTTAGACCCTATAACACATTTTTTTTTATACGGGGCTGTATGAGGGATCACTTTTGTGCCATGATCTGTAGTATTTATCGATACCGTTTTTTTGTTTAGATGGGAATTTTTTTATCTTTTGTAATAAAAAAAAAAATTCTGGTATATTTACGTCTACGCCGTATCAGGTTTATGGCCATAGATACTTCTATCAGCAGCTCCACAGAAACTTAAGAACCTGAAGAATTCTCTCTAAAGCTTCCACACACAGAATATTGGTGTGATCCTCTGTGACATTTGTTTTTCTAGAAGTCGACACAGCATTTATAAGGACCTGGATGCTTTCATGTCTATAAATAAGATAGAAAGCTCTAGCCTACTCACACTCTGCGCTTTCTTAATACTGTCTTCTCCGTTCTCGTTATTCTGAAAAGCCATAAGGATGTATCTATTTAGCAGTCCGTCTATTGCCAGCTCCTGTAAGCTCTTATTGGAAAGGACTCCATACCACTTCAAAAAGTTTCCTAGTAACTAAGACAGGAAAAACAAAAAAGTAGTAAGTAATACAGTGATTTTTTTCTGGACCATTGTAACTTGAAACCAGACTCAACATACAATGCTACAGACAGTCCAGATCTGTGATACCTGTCACAACTGGAGGAACTGACCAATCAGAATGGGCATTTAACTGGTAAAACCTCTGTATTACTGAAGTGTATGCACTGACTGACTGTCTGGTAGCGCCCCCTACAGTACAGGGAGGAACTACAAGTTCTGTACTACTACTTACCTGTGCCAGGGTTGGCTGCTCCTTTGGACACCAAGTAAGGGCGGCTCCATTTGGGACACTGTGTGTACTGTATAGGACCCTGAAGAAGCTCCTGTCCTCTACATAACCCATTGTTTCCTTACCAGGGTGCCTCCAGCTGTTGCAAAACTACAACTCCCAGCATGCCCGGACAGCCAACGGCTGTCCGGGCATGCTGGGAGTTGTAGTTTTGCAACAGCTGGAGGCACCCTGCTTGAGAAACATTAACATAGACAGTAATTTACAGCTCCCAGCAGATCTTTCTTACTTTTATATATAAGGATTTGTTTTATCTGTATTAGTTATCTACTTATTTTTCTTAAATCCTCCCTTTTTCCTATTTTTGGATGACCTTTTGGGGTCTTCAGAATCAATTACCAGGTTTTCCATAGAGTTCTGGTCTCAACATACAATGGTTTCAACATACAATGGTCGTCCTGGAACCGATTAATATTGTAACTTGAGGGACCACTGTACTATCAGGCCTCCAATTATATATATACTGAGTGGCTCCTATAGAACATATTGTGGCTCTTACCTTTACAGATGACCAGAACTGACGCTGGAAGAACACGCAGGGTCCCGAGTTCTTATTTTCAATCACACTAGAAATAACACAAAATCCAACATTACATGGTCACCTGGGTGGGGCGCACAGATCGGAAAGTCCAGAATACAGTGCATCAGTTTTTAAAAAGTTCTTCTATAAATGGGTAATTCCATGTGAGACCCATACATAGTGGGACAATAATATTGATAGGTATTATGTATATTGGGGTAATGAGGGTAACCCCCTAATCAAGACTTCAGAGAGCCTAGCATGTGTGCAAGTGTCTCAGTTATAATTTAAAGGGTACGTTCACACGCATGCAGATTTGATGCACAGGATTTTCTGCTGCAGATTTCAATGTAAACTAAATGACTGAGCGCAGCTTCTACTCTGCAGTTACAAATCCTGTGCAACAGGATCCTGTATGTGTGAACGTACCCTAAAGGGGTACTCAAAAGGTTTTCAAATTAACTGGTGCCAGGAAGTTAAACAGACTTGTGAATTACTTCTATTTAAAAATCTTAACCCTTCCAGTACTTATAAGATGCTGTATACTACAGAGGAATTTGTGAAGATCTTTCCAGTCTGACCACAGTGCTCTCTGCTGACACCTCTGTCCATGTCAGGTACTGTTCAGAGCAGAAGAGGTTTTCTATGGGGATATGATTCTAATCTGGACAGTTCCTGACATGGACAGAGGTGTCAGCAGAGAGCACCGTGGTCAGACTGGAAAGAACTACACAAATGTATCTGTATTATGCAGCAGATAAGTCCTGGAAGGATTGAGATTTTTCAATAGAAGTAATTTACAAATCTGTATAACTTTCAGGTACCAGTTGATTTGGGGAAAAAAAAAAAAAGTTTCCACTTGTTTCCACCAGAACTCCCATTTAACTTCCTACCTGTACGCCCTGCTCCTGCGATATAATGCGGGGTCACGCAATGACCCCACGTCATATCGGGTCGCTCCTGGTGGCTAACTGTAGCCGGGACCCTGGGCTAATACCGGACATCACCGATCGCTGTGATGTCCGATATTAACCCTTTAGATGCGGCGATCAAAGTTGATGTAAAAAAAGCATTCCCGGCTGCTCAGTTGGGATGATCGGGAGCACCTTAGTGAAACCCCGGTGTCCCGATCAGCTAGGATTCACCAGCAGGGTCTCTTACGTGCCTCCTGTGTGTCCGATCTGCGATTGAATGCTCCAAGCCTGAGATCAAGGCTTGGAGCAATTGACCACCGACAACACTGATCAATGCAATGCTATGACATACCATTGAACAGTGCTGGCAATCAATGGAATGTTAAAATGGGGTCACCCATTTATATACTGTCCAAGTGCCACAAACAGTAAACCCCCTTCGTTGTGGCCTTTGGGAGCTGCTGCAATCTTACAAATAGACACCTCCTTGGTAACATGTATGGGATGAGCAACTAGCTTTGCGCAGTTATGGTATTTTTTCCTTCCATTTCTTTTAAATTTGCACTCTGACCAGAAATTAACATTATTAACACTTACTTTTTGGGATAGAGAGGCATAAACACATCATCGTCCAACGTTCTCCTCATTCTCATCAATAGTGCTTTCAGTAGTGCCTAACAAATATAGAACAAGCCATAATAGATACAGTGATGCCCTGTGTGATTTCACACCATTATAAGTTTGCTCTACAGTAGTTCTCCTGTGGGATGAGACAAGCTATCCTTCACCCTCACACACATTAGGGTGGGTTCACGCCCCGTTTTTGCTATACGGTTTCATAAAAATAAAAAAACGTATGCATCCGTACAGAAAACCATGCCCATAGACTTCCCTTTCAAAACTGTATGCACCATAATGTATATGGTTGTCTGTTCTTCAAACCATACGGTTTTTGACTTTTTTTTTCCCTGACAGAAAGCGGTGGCCCACCACGGTTTTTGGTCCGGGCGAAAAACCATATTGAACCGTATACTTTTTTTTTTTACATGGGAGTCAATGGGAACCGTACAGAACCGTATGTGCGTACGGATCCATACTGTTTTTGACTTAGCAGTTTTTTTTTTCTTGGAATTTCAATCAAATAAGTGAAACTTTATTCATAATGGAGTGAAAAGTTTAACACGTAAACTTTTTTTTCTTTAAAAAAACGGATGCAACTGGACATGATTTTTCAACCGTATACAGATAAAAAAAAAAATTGTACACCCGTTTTGATACAGTTTAGTCAGGTTTTGAGGAATTCGTTTTTTTTTATTTATTTTTTTTATCAAAAACCTGATACGGGAACTGTATTGCAAAAACGTGGTGTGAACCCAGCCTTATTGAGCCTTGTCCGTTACTGGTTGACTAGTTGTCCTTCCATGCACTTTTGGAACATCGACCCAACAAGACTGAGTTTTGGAGATACTCGGACCCAGTAGTTTCGCCATAACAACTTGCTTTGGATCCTTACACTCTTCGGGGGAGATTTATCATACGATAGAGTTTTTTTCGGTGTATATTTGTGCGCAAAATGTTGCGCAAAGCATCTCCTTGCGCTTTGTGTGCCGAGTTTAATAGAATTCTTCATAGCGATGTCTACATTCATGTTTACCGTAGATCACTTCATCCTGTAGACTTGGATTTATTAACTGCGTCCTTTTGATTTTACCGCACAAAAAATGCGCAAAAGACCTTTTCTAGCGCAAATATACACCACCTAGGGGGACACGTACCTAAGTGTCAGAAAGCATCAGAGAATTGTAAAACATGTGTTCCTCTTTAGCACGCAACATAGAAGAGATGAGGTGATCTCTAAGGGTGTGTTCACACTGCGGAGTCTCCGCTCGCTGAATTCAGCGAGCGGAGATTCCGTCTGGCCGCCGCCAAAAATACTTTGGCGCTATGGCCGCGGGGCACTGAGCCGTCACCATTGACTGCTATGCAGTGCCCGCTGAATCCGTGCAAAGAATGAACACTGCTGAAATTCCGCAGTGTGAACGGGCCTCGCGGAGACCCATTCACACTAATGTTAAGTTCACTCGCTCGCGTAATTCCGTAGTGTGAACATACCCTAAGGGTGCGCACAATTTACCAAGACGTGCGCATGCTTAGTAAATTTGAGCGTAGCAACATGGGGGATAGACTGAGCAATAAGGGGTATGTATGGCTCGACCTTACACAGATTTTGATAAATTCCCCTCTTCATGCTTTTAACAGATCACATATAGGTGTATGTAAGGCAGTGTTTCCCAACCAGGGTGCCTCCAGCTGTTGCAAAACTATGACTCCCAGCATGCCCGGACAGCCAACGGCTGTCCGGGAATGCTGGGAGTCATAGTTTTGCAACAGCTGGAGGCATCCTGGTTGGGAAAGACTGATGTAAGGGTATACAAACCTCTATAGTTGTAACCAATATTACATTTATCAAGGGAGCCAAAGTATAGTGGTAAAACAACATTAGGCTCCGTTCACGTGTAAGGATTTTAAATGCTTTGTAATATTTGATCCTTTCGTCACCAGTGGAATCTATGGGTACTTTGTCATGTAGTACAGGCTTCGTGTAAACAGTGATATGAGAAATAAAATCAGGCATAATTCAGACCATAATGAAAAACTGACCTCGATTAGAAAACAAGTAAACCCTTTACATAACAGAGGAAAAAAAAGTGACCAGACTACTGGCAGGGTTAGGCTGGGTTCACACCATGGAATACAGTTCCCGTATCAGGTTTTTGATTTAAAAAACCTAAACCTAAACTATCAAAACTGGTACAAATTTTAATCCATATACAGTTTGAAAAATTATGTCAAGTTGCATCCGTTTTTTAAGAAAAAAACGTATACTTTTTAACTTTTCACTCCATTATGAATAAAGTTTCACTTGTTTGAAATTCCAAGAAAAAAAACTGTGCAAAGTTAAAAACCGAATGGTGAAAACTGGATGGAACCGTACGCACATATGGTTCTATATGGTTCCCATTGACTCCCATGTTAAAAAAAAAAAAAAAATTTAAGCGTTTCAATACGGTTTTTCACCTGGACCAAAAACCGTGGTAGGCTACGGTTTTGGGTACGGGAAAAAAACTGACAAATACGTACAGGATGCAAAACGGACACAACCGGATGCATTTTTTGGCATACGGTTTTCAATGGAGAGTCAATGTGTACGGTTTTCAAAACAGTTCTGTACGGTTTTCAAATTGAAAATGTATACGGGAACTGTATTGCAAAAACGTGGTGTGAACCCAGCCTTATAAATGTCCAGCCTGGAGGTAATCACTGTACTCTGTAACTGCAAAAAGGTAAATGACATCTTGCTTTATGCCTCATATCCCTGTGTGGAGCTAGAAGAGCGTAATGTTCCGGAAGCGTGTGTGAATTATACCTCTGTGTTTTTGTTGTCTGAATTTACGACTGTCGGGTATCCATTTATTAGTTTCTGAAACACCGCTGCCAGCCTGTTTGTCTGCGTCGTAGAAAAAGGGTCCCATACGTTCTCTGCCATAACTGTGTGAACCAGAAAAGAGAAAACGTGAGCAACTACAAAGACCTAAAGTTCTGTTCACATTTTGTTATGTGAACGTGTTTGGTACATACTCTAGGAAAGCTCCTGATGCAGTAAGTATCCATAAAGGGGTCCTCCACTGGAAAACTTCTTTTTTTTTTTTTTTTAAATCAACTGGTGCAAGAAAGTTAAACAGATTTGTAAATTACTTCTATTTAAAAATCTTTATCCTTTCAGTACTTATCAGCTGCTATATGCTCCAGAGGAAGTTCTTTTCTTTTTGAATTTCCTTTCTGTCTGACCACAGTGCTTTCTGCTGACACCTCTGTCCACTTTAGGAACTGTCCAGAGCAGGATAGGTTTGCTATGGGGATTTGCTCCTGCTCTAGACAGTTCCTAAAATGGACAGAGGTGTCAGCAGAGAGCACTGTGGTCAGACAGAAGAGAAATTCAAAAAGAAAATAACTTCCTCTGGAGCATACAGCAGCTGATAAGTACTGGAAGGATTAAGATTTTTAAATAGGACAAGCAGGGAAGATAGGGAGACCTGGACCCAAGGTGCAACCCCAGGCGCTTGACCGTTGGCGGGAAGGGATTAACGGTGCATACTTTATGCCCCGTGCCCCTTGGCCGCACATTGAGGAACACGTAGCTCCATGCTTCTGGACCCCCACCTAAAAACAAGAAGATAAAAAGGAACTAAGAACCTACAAACAGGCCCTAGCTATAAAATAAAAAAAGACCAGGTCTGGAACTGTGCCTACCTCCTACTGACACTAGCTAAAACTGATTACCTCACTTCCAGTGGGCGGGTATATCCTGCCAGGGAGGAGCAGACTTATTTTTCACTTAGTGTCAGCGCCTCCTAGTGGCAAGAGCATATACCCATCAGTAACAGTGTCCCCCAATGAAGAGCAACCGAGAAAAGGAGATTTTTATGCTTACCGTAAAATCTCTCTAGGAGGCTTGACACTATAGCAACAGAAAAGTCGGCTCCTCCCAGCAGGGTATACCCGCCCACAGGCACCTGAGGTAATCAGTTTTAGTCCCAGAGCAATAGGAGAAGACCTAAAGGTCAAGAGAGAAACCACAAACTGTCCGAGCAACCAGAAGAAAAAGGTAACTGAACACACCCTCAGACAGATAACTGAGATAGGAACACCAGAAAAAGGGTGGGAGCTGTGTCCCCCAATGGATCCTTTGAGAAAGATTTTACGGTAAGCATAAAAATCTCCTTTTCTCTATCGGCTCCACTGGGGGACACAGACCATGGGACGTACCAAAGCCATCCCTTGGGTGGGCAAGGAAATCAGTCAGCTGGACGGCTTATGGCCCAGAGGAGCATCAGCTGATGCAAAGGTATGAATCTGGTAGGACCTTGTGAAAGTGTGCAAAGACGACCACGTGGACGCTTTACAGAACTGCAAGGCCGAAGCCACGTAGCGGAGTGCCCAGGATGCCCCGAAAAACGGGTGGAATGAGCCAAAACCCCTGAAGGGAGGGATCTTCCCCTTGTAGCGGTAAGCTTCTGAAATAGCAGACCGGATCCACCGAAAAATGGTGGCCGTAGAAGCAGGTTGTCCTGTACGATGACCTTCCGGAAAAACAAAAAAGGGAGTCACACTGCTGAGAGACAAGTCCGAACAGCCCTCACCACAACCAAGTGGTGGAGCAAACGCTCCCAGGGATGAGAAGGGGCCGGACAAAAGGACGGTAGGACGATGTCCTCATTGAGATGAAAAAGTCAAAACCATATCAGGAACGAAGGACGTAAAAAAAAAAAAAAAAATTTAAAACTTGTCCTGGTATACCATCCAGGAAGGGAGAACGGCAGGAGAGAGCTGCCAGCTCTGACGCCCTCCTAACAGAGGGAAGAGCAATAAGGAACGCCACCTTCCGGGGAAGGAGGCAAAGAAAAATGTCCCTGAGAGGTTCAAAAGGGGGGCCTTGCAGGGCATCTAATACCAAGTGCAAGTCCCAAGGGAAAAAAGGGGAATGATAAGGAGGGGCAGCTTGTGCCACTCCCTGAACTAGGTTCGGACATGATAATTGAACGCCAGAGGACGTTGAAAAAGAATGGAAACAGCCGAACCTTTGATCCCTAAGGGAGCTGAAAGCCAACCACAACCGGAGAAAGGCTGAGTTTCACACCAACAGAAATAAGACCGCCAGGTATGGTGGTAAACCTTTGCAGAGGAAGGCTTGTGAGCCCTCAGCATGGTGCGCACCACTTGGGAAGATAAACCGCGGGTCCTCAGAACCGATGTCTCAAACGCCACGCCGTCAAAAGCAGAGATGGTAAATAGGGGTGGCACAGGAGACCTGATATAGGAGGTCTGGACGATAGGGAAGGCGGAGCGGTAAGTCGTTCAGGAGCCTGACAACGACGACTTACCACGCCCGCCAGTGCCAGTCTGGGGCACGAGAATGGCGGGAACGCCCTCCTCTGATTTGAGTTTCCTTAGGCCCCCGAAAAGAGAGGAAGGGGAGGAAACAGATAAGGTAGGGCAAAGCCCAACCAATAAACAGATAAGGTAGGGCAAAGCCCAACCAAGAGAGAGGACCGCTTTGGTTGTGGTGGGACGTGCAGAGGTCCACGCCTGCAGCGCCCCAGCGGTTGCAAACACCTACGGATGTAGGGACCACTCGCCTTGGACGGCTGAGGACCGGCTGAGAAAGACCACATCCCAGAGACGCCCGGAATGAAGATCGCCGGAAACCTGAGTTCCGCCCAGAAGGGAATTTCCCAAGAAGCAAGCAAAGAAGGAATTGCCCTAGGCCCCAACATGTTGAAGGGGAAAAGGGCTTCTCGGGGGACCAAGGCCCCAGACCGGCCGGTCCATGAAACACCTCCCCAGCCCGACAGACTGGCAGGGAGGGGCAGGAAGGAGCGCCCCCGAAAAGGCAGGGAGGAAACGAAGCCACCATAGAAGGGACCAACAAGACTGTCGAGAGAGAACGATCTTGCGGTCGAGAGACAATGGAGACCTGTCCCACCGGAAGAGAATCACCAGTTGAAGAGGTCTGTGATGAAGCTGGGCAAATGGCACGGCCTCCACTAACTGACCCAGGACATCCATGCAAAAGCGAATGGAAATTGGAGCAGGGTGCCGAAGTCATCGGACTCTTGATAAGAGAGTCAGCCGATTGGAGTTGAAATCGGGCAGAGGCCGCGTCGTACTGGAGCCCCAAGAGAGCGGTTGGACATGACCAGATTGACCATCCAACTGAAGTGAGACAAGGTCTGGAGGTTGAGACCAAGACTCTCCAGGATCTGGGCCCTGGCTGGAGCTCTGATCAGGAGGTCGTCCAAGTAAGGAATCACGGAAACAACTGTTGTCCGTAAAAGGGCTATCACAGGTGCCAGAACTTTGGTAAAGGTCCGCGGAGAAGTGGTCAGACCGAAATGACGAGCCACAATAGAAAATGATTGTCCGGAACTGCAAAGCGGAGGTAATGCTGATGACCGGGAAACAATGAGATGTGGAGGCAGGCATCATTGATGTCCAGCGAGAAACGAAAAAATCCCCGTGAACCATGGACGCCAGCACCGAACAGAGAGACTCCATTCGGATGGAAAAGCAGAAGATGCTGGCTGAGATACTCGAGAACCAAGATTGGGCGAACAGAAACGCCGTTCTTGGGGACCACAAAGAGGTTGGACTAAACCTCGAAAACGTTCCCCTGAAGGAACCGGGACAATTACTCCCTGGATAAAAAAGGAGCTGGAGCGCGCCCCGAACTGCCTTCGGCATAGAGGGGAACCGGAGGGTCCAAGAAAGAAAAAGGCAATCCCATGGAAGGGAAGCAAATTCGATCCTGTATCCGTTGACTACCACATCCCTGACCCAGGAATCCTGAATGTGCGTGGTCCAGGCATCCCGGAAGAGTAAGAGGCGACTAACCACCCGAAAAAGGTGGTGGGTGGGGACGACCCATCAGACCGAGGAAGGCCTACGGGTGCCTGATGGGGCCGCAAAATGGCCAGAACGAATAGCCGACCTCCGGGAGGGACCGGTCCGGAAGGCGCCTGGCTGGACCCTTTGTTGGTACCCTTTGTTGGTACCAAAGGTCCGCAGAGCTGGAAGGAGGACTTACGACGGAAAGCGGTTCTGTGAGCCTTATCCAGAGGTAATGAACTCTTTTCTGCTAGATTAATTAAATCCTCCAGAGGGATCTTGAAGATTACCCTGGTGGAGTTGGGAGACCATACTGAAAGGGCCTTTGACACCCAGGCCGAAGCAAAAGCAGGAAGAACCTGCTGTCTCAAAGGCAAAGTTTGCCAAAGTCTCCAACTTCATGTCCGCTGAATCCTTGAAGGCAGTCGCATCAGCCAACGGCCAGGTAGGCGCCTTAGAGAGGCGGGAGACCGGTGGATCCACAGTTGGAGAGGAGGTCCACCGAGCAATGAGGTCCTTGGCGAAGGGATACCACGCTTGAACCTTCTTCGTTTCCTGAAACTTCTTGTCAGGGTGCCTCCAGGCGGATACCAGCAGGGCGTTAAATTCAGCGTGAGAGCTGAAAGTCTTGGGTGCCTGTCGGGCACGAATAAAGGAGACTTCTGGAGCCAAGTGCGAAGTTCCTGGGTCCTTTAGATGGAAGGTGTCTCTTATGGCCGAAACCAATGAGTACACCACATCAGGCATATCCGTGCAGTCCTCTGAGTCGGAGACCAAATCAGAAACCTCATCCGCAAGTTCATCAGGTGAATGGGAACGTGTGAGGTGGCCCTGGAAGAGAGGGAGACGGGTCTGATACGCGGGTCTGGAGAGCCAGAACGGCGACCATGGGAGCGTCCTCTAGGGGAACGGGGCGATGGCTGCGAGGGGAGCGCCCGTGCCTGCCAGAAGACTCGGGGGATGAGTCAGATGAAAAACACCCCTATGATGCTGCGATAGGATCAGTATAGGGGGAGAGCAAGACCCTCCGGAGGGCCGGTGTAGGGAGGGCCTCTCCAAGGCAGTCACCACATAAGGGGAGACCTGAGCCAAGTCGAATAGACTGGGAGAGGGAGGGAACCCAGGCTGGAGGGGCGGCCGAACCCACCAGCTCTGAAGAACAACCGGGGTAGAATAGCAGGGGGGTCTGGGGGAGCAGTGGAGCAGGCAGAACAAGAGATTCAGTAGAACCAGACATTTTTGAGTTACAGCTTTTACAGATGTAACGAGTGGCTAACACTCCATTAACTGTTTAGAGGGAGGAAACCGTTCTGGGCACGGACATAGTTAAAAAAGAACTCTCTCACCCAAGCCTGTGTTCCCAGGGCAGGCTGTGAGGAAAACTCCGCTCTTAGATTAGTCAGGGAGGGGAGAAATGCCGGCCAATGGCAAGAGAGGGGCATGCTAGGAGCAAAAGCACCGCTGATTGGCCCCTGCCACTCGTGTGTGCGTGCACAGTGCTGATTGTGTCAGTTCGCGCCGAAGTTTTAACAAGAACCCCCATAATGGCGCCCGCTCCTTGCCCAGAGCGCACATGCGAATGCATATGCGCTCGCGGGGAGATGCCGCCGGCAGCAGCCGCTGCCGAAAGTGAACGTAAGCCGGCGCTCTGTGCGCCCACATAGAAGAAACGGCGCGGCTGTCAGCCGCTTAAAAAACAAAACAAAAAAAAACACACACATATATTTTAATAAAGTGAAAAAAACCTTATAAATTGTGCCCCATCCAAACTGCCACTGCTCAACCCAGTAATAAAGAACTCCCTGTCCAGGCCAGCCCCATTAGACCCATGAGAAAGGTGGGCTAAAAACTGAGGGTCTCCAGAGGTTGCAAATCTGCACCTAAGGGAGAAAGGGAAATATACTTTCCCCAGTCAGAAGAACTTACCTAATGAAGTCTTCCTATGAAGTCTTCAGTCAGCCTTTTGTCCCCTGCATCACGCCGGGCTACCATGTGCGAGAGAGGGAGCAGGGAGGTAGGGGGACCCGGACCCATGAGGTACAATCCTAGGCGCTGACTGTTGGCGAGAGGGGGTTAACAGTACATATATGCAATGTCTGTGCCCCCTCAATCGCAATGGGGAAACAGTGAGCCGCAGTTCCTGAGTCCCCACCTGAAAACAGGAAAGAAAACGGAATAAAAAACTAACACATCATTAAAACTAGGAAAATAATAAAACATAAGACCTGGTCTGGAGAACTCCAGACCATGTCCACCTCCTTAAGACACTAAGCTAAAACTGATTACCTCAGGTGCCTGTGGGCGGGTATACCCTGCTGGAAGGAGCCGACTTTTCTGTTGCCATAGTCAAGCCTCCAAGAGACAGCAGCATACACCCATGGTCTGTGTCCCCCAATGGAGCTGATAGAGAAAGAAGTAATTTACTAATCTGTTTAACTTTCTGACACCAGTTAATTAAAAAAAATAATAATAATGTTTTCCAGTGGACTGATGCACCAGGCATCCACCACAAGTGTTATTTCACATAACACCAGATTACAATGTAAGAGCGTACACTTTTTTTTGTGTATGAAAGCAGTCTGTTGTGCTCTATTATAAAAGAATACAGTGAAAAAAAAACAATACATATATACCATCAATTATTTATTTTTTGTATTGTTTGAAATTCAATGGGCATCATATGCAATTGTGTGGCTCTTCAGTGGCATATGTCAAGGCCTTGCATTGGAGGTATACGGCAGGGAATACTCTGGACCAGTGTTTTCTAACCAGGGTGCCTCCAGCTGTTGCAAAACTACAACTCCCAGCATGCCCGGACAGCCGAAGGCTGTCCGGGCATGCTGGAAGTTGTAATTTTGCCACAGCTGGAGGCACCCTGGTTGGAAAACCCTGCTCTGGACATTCAGATCCATTTACACTCCATGCTGTTCTAAGCACTCACGTTCAGAAAGGTTCTGTGCTGGTGGCATTAAACAGCTGCTGTTCAATGAAAAGTCTGAATTACAGCGACAAGTAAGAAAATCAGCAGGACGTACCTGCTAGTCTGGGAAGAATAACCTTTTCCACTAGGGAAGGCAAGAGCATAATGTCTGCATCATCTTTGTCAAATTCTTTTTCTTCACAGCCATAAAAGAGCAGAGACTCAAACCAGACCATTCTTTCAAAGTCACAACATTTGGGCTAAAAGAAATAAAAATGCAATTACTTTTTGTAAAAGGCCTGTTGGCACAATCATTCTGGCAGCTCTCTCAGTAAGGGTGCGTTCACACGGCCGTCTGTCCCTGTTTTCTTTTTTTTATCCCCGTTTTGGTTCCTTTCTTGCAGGTTGTAAACGGATTAAAGACAGTTTAAAAAAAAAAACCCATTCATGTCAATGGGATTTTTTAACAATCCGTTTGCACTCATTTCTGTTTTTTTTTTACGGCAGGAAAAACGGCACAAGCAGCATTTTTTTTTTACGTAAAAAAAAACGGATACAGTAAATTTAACATTGAAGTCTATGGAAAATGGATGAGCATTTAATGCATCCGCTTTTTCAATCCGAATCAGTTTTTTGATCCGTTTTTTCTTCTGAGCATGCGCAGAACAATAAAAAAAATATTTTTTTGGTTTATTAACTGAACAATAACAGATCCAAATGGATGCATTTGCATCAGTTATTGTCTGTTTTTTTTTGTTTTTTTGTTTATTTTTAAGTCCATTTTTTTTTTTTTACTGGAGAAGAACAGGACGGGTTCTAGACGGTTGTGTGAACGCAAACCTAAGAAAACCTGTCCGCTCTTCTGATATCAGTTTTTGTAAAAATTTGCATTCTCCATGAAACAAGTCTACATAATCCTTTCTTAGAAATTTGCATTGTACTATACCGCTGTTATTTCTCCTAGAAAAATACAATTCATTTGTTACCATTCCTCTAGTCCAGTATAACCTAAACAAACATCTGAAGGTTCTCCGAGCATGATGAGAGTTATAGTTATGCAACAGGAGAGCCACAGGTTGGGAACACTGACCCGTCCCTAGTTTGTATCTGTGTACAACCTTTCATTGCCCAATCAGCGCTGGCATTATAAGATGTGCAGCAACCTATACTACAGACAAGGCAAATAGTAGGGGTGTCCCGATACCATTTTTTTTAAGACCGAGTACGAGTACCGATCCTTTAATTCTAGTACTCGCCGATACCAAGTACTAGTACTTTTATTTGAAAGGGAATCTGACCCCACGGTGACCCGGTCTCTGGCGCTCCTTACCGTGCTCATATGTGGGTTCCTTGCTGTGTACAATGGAGGCGGCTTCCGTAGTATGAGCCAAGATCTCTCTCTTCTCCATTGGACAGAACAGGGAATTTGCATTGGCGACGAGACCGATGTCTCCGGAGCGATTGCGCTGACGTTCACATGGTGAGCAGCGGTAGAAACCGGGTCACCTGCACTATCTACATATAACTTCAAGTTAGTGCAGGTGACTCTGCTGTAAGATTGCCTTTAATAGTAGGTAGTAGCCCCTGGTAGGTAGTATAGATAGTTGCAGACATTAGTAGCAGCCCCCCTGTAGACAGCAGCCCCCCCTTGTAGACAACACCCCCTCTTGTCCCCCTTGTAGACAACAAGCCCCCCTTGTAGACAGTGCTCCTTCTTGTCCCCCTTACAGACAGCAGGCCCCCCCTTGTAGACAGTGGGCCCTCTCCTTGTAGACAGGGACCCACACTTGTAGACAGCAGTCCCCCCCCCCCCTGTAGACAGCATGCCCCCCTTGTAGACAGCAGGACCCCCACCTTTGTAGACAGCGCTCCCTCTTGTACCCCTTGTAGACAGCAGGCCCCATCCCCTTGTAGACAGCAGGCCCCCATCCCCCGTGACGTGTGTGTCACATGCTCCTCCATAGGACGCCATGATGCAATCGGGAGAATGGGACAGTGGAGCGGGGCCACACAGCAGCAGGTATCGGATATGGTATCGGGAACATTAAACGAGACCCCGATACCATGCAAATGCAGAGTATAGGCCTCGATACCCTTATCGGTATCGGGACATCAATAGAAAATAGTAACACCAAGTTGTGTTGTGTCCACAGCTAGTCACTGTTTTAAAGTGTCCACAGCCGATTGCTGACCTTAAACAAGCAGCCGGTGCTGTGGTCAATTTAAAATCAGTGACCATCGGCTGCAGGGACTGACGAGTGATGTCCCTGACGCTGCGCAGAGGAGCCAGAAAGGAACGTCACTTGCCAGTGCTTCACTGACTTCACACTCTGCAAGACGCGCGACCTGAGCACTTCAGGGGAGAGACACAGGACAGGTACGTCGAAAAAAAAAACGGCAGTGCATTCAGAGGAGGGGAAAGATGTCGTAGAGGTATTCCGTTGGAAACATCTTACCCCCTATCCAAAGGATGGGGGGATAAGATGTTAGATTGCGTCCGGAACACGGAAGCTTGCATCACCAGTCATCGGGCACTGAGCGGAGGTTTCTCCGTGCACCGAATGACAGGGGTGCTGGCCTGGAGATCGCGGGGGGTCACCAGTGGCGGGACCCCCGTGACCTAACATCTTATCTAGGATAGGAGATAAGAGGTTTCCAATGGAGTACCCCTTTAAAACCTGGGGGGAATGATGCAGCATTAACTTTAGAGCTTCCAAGTCATTTATTTTTTACTCAAATTTCCTTGAAAAAAATGAGGCTCCGTGTTATACGCCAATAAATACGATATAAAACATTTTGTAAATAAATAATCTGCTCAGATTCTCCTGCCCCTATATTCGTTGTGACAGGTTCCCTGAAAAAGCTACCTAACATTTTCCCACCAAAACCTTCTTCCATTTATATCCCAATATTCGTAACCTACCTCCAGAGGGTTCCAAGACAAGAGCTGGAGACGTGTAAGAGGATTTAAGAGTTTTGGTAAACAAAGCCCAATGTATGCATCTTTATATGTATTATAATAAGACGAACGCCAGGTGTCAAACTGAAATTTGATACAGTCAAAAGAATGAAAATTCTCCAGGGTGTCTTCAAAAACTTTGCTGGATTCTTTTAAAATTCGATCTGCGGGAAAAGAACCAAAGTAAATTCTCTGCACACATTTACCCAGTAACTTTAAATCCTAATTCAAACATTACAGCCGGAACTGATACTGAATGGGAGGTGGGGTAAGCAATGTCCAATGAAGCTGTATATAGAAAACTCGCCTTTCTCCATGTTAAAATTTGTGATGTCTGTGGAGGTCTCTTCATCATCGCTTGAAAGGCCTTCAAGATGCTCGGCCATCTTGCCAGAAACTTCACGAGCTTGTCGCCTCCGTGCTCTGAAACAAGGGGGAATCAAGAACTTGTAAACGTGTGTCTCCTGCAGATACGTTATGCGTCTTACATAACTTTAGAGAACAATGTTGTAAGGGACTGTTGTGATGCTGCCGACTTATGGCTGGGAGTTGTAGTTCATTAACAGCTGGGGAGTCACAGGTTGATGTTCACTGCCTAAGGCTGCATTCACACCACGTTTTTGGAATACAGTTCCCGTATCAGGTTTTTGATGAAAAACAAATTCCTCAAAACCTGACTAAACTGTATCAAAACGTGTGTACACATTTTAACCAGTATACGGGTTAAAAAATGATGTCCGGTTGCATCTGTTTTTTAAGAAACAAAACTTATACGTTTTTAACCTTTCAATTATTATTAATTAAAGGGGTATTTTATTTTTTATATATATATCAACTGGCTCCAGAAAGTTAAACAGATTTGTAAATTACTTCTATTAAAAAATCTTAATCCTTTCAATAATTATCAGCTGCTGAAGTTGAGGAGTTGTTGTTTTCTGTCTGGCAACAGTGCTCTCTGCTGACATCCCTGCTTGTCTCAGGAGTAGAAGAGGTTTGCTATGGGGATTTGCTTCTAAACTGGGCAGTTCCCGAGACACGTGTCATCAGAGAGCACTTGTCATCAAGAACAACTCAACTTCAGAAGCTCATAAGTACTGAAAGGATGAAGATTTTTTAATAGAAGTAATTTACAAATCTGTTTAACTTTCTGGATCCAGTTGATATATATATGTATAAAAAAAATTCCAAGAAAAAACCCAAAAAAAAACTGTGCAAAGTCAAAAACCGTATAGTGCAAACCGGATGGAACCATACGCACATGCGGTTCTGTACGGTTCCCATTGACTCCCATGTTTAAAAAAAAAAAAAAAAAAAAGTATACGGTTTAATACGGTTTATCACCTGGACTAAAAACCGTGGTAGACTACGGTTGTGGGTACAGGGAAAAAAAACAACAAAAAAAAAACGGATGAAACCGTACAAGATGCAAAACTGACACAACCTGATGCATCTTTTGGCATAAGGTTTTCAATGGAGAGTCAATGTATACGGTTTTCAATACGGTTCCGTCCGGTTTTCACATTGAAACGTATACGGGAATTGTATCGCAAAAACGTGGTGTGAATGCAGCCTTACACTATCAGAATATGTAAACTTGGGCCCCTACCTTCTAGCTTCTCTCTCTGCTATCCTCCGCTGCTTTGCATGCTCCTGATAAGTTGCTCGATCTCGCCCAAAAGAGTCTAGATTTGGTGCCATTACAGCTTTACCTGGGAATTCATATAACAAAATAGTTTAGATACAACCTTAAAAGACATTGCCACATACTATATATATATATAAAAAAGGTATAAAAGATACAGATTGTAAAGCAGTGTTTTCCAACCAGGGCGCCTCCAGCTGTTGCAAAACTACAACTCCCAGCATGCCCAGACAGCCGAAGGCTGTCTGGGCATGCTGGGAGTTGTAGATTTGCAACAGCTGGAGGCACCCTGGTTGGAAAACAATGTTGTAAAGAATTTATAAACAATAAATGACACCTGCTAAAAAACAAAGCACACTTTTCCCAGTAAGAGACAGAAGCCAAATAATATGTTCGGATTCTGCAGGTGCTTAAAGCGGCAGCATAATTCTGCTCTCCAGCCCAATTTTACACAAGGTCTATTCTGAAGAAAGCAGTATCCTCATTTATAGTGCGATCGCATATTGCTAGGTAACTGGTTTTTATTTTGCGGTGGTGGTCTAACCTTATCCTGTTTTTCCTTGCACAGCAGCATTTCCAGCCATATAGTGAACTACACTCACCCCCGAACTGAAGCAACGTTACTATAGGCGTTCCCAGACATGGGACTCAGCAAAATTCCAATACTTTGCAACATCGAAGTACCCCTTGAATAGGAGCGTGCATGATACTAGTGTCTCAATTAAAGGGGTACTCCACTGGAAAACAATTTTTTTTTTATTTATTTTTTTTTTTATCAACTGGAGCAAGAAAGTTAAACAGATATGTAAATGACTCCTATTGAAAAAATCTTTATCCTTCCAGTACTTTTTAGCAGCTGTATGCTACAGAGTAGGGATGGACCGATATCGATTTTTTAGGGCCGATACCGATAATCTGTGACCTTTCAGGCCGATAGCCGATAATTTATACCGATATTCTGGTATAAGTTATTGGCTATTCCCCCCTCCCCAGCCACCCACCCAGCCCCGCAGAAGCCGCTGCAGATCAATGATTTAAAGCGGGCGCTTTAAATCAATGAACTGCAGCGGCTTTTGCGAGGCCAGAGACCGCCCGCTTCTCTCCCCCTGACTGTCCTCCCTAGTCCAACCACCACCGCCGCCGCCCCATTGCCTCCCCCATCCCCGGTTTTATAATTGCCTGTTCCTCGGGTCCGCGCTACTTCTCGCTCCGGCGGCGTCCTGAGCCGTCACTGTGTGCACTGACTGTGACGTCGCGTTGAGGACGTCACTCATCATTGCACAACGCGCAGGAGCGGACCCTGGGCCCCGGGGAGGCAATGGGGCAGCGGCGGTCTCTGGCCAGGGAGGCGGGACATTATCGGCAGGGTAATTGCAGATACTGATAATGTCCAAAATCATGAATATCGGCAGATCCCTACTACAGAGAAAATTCTTTTTTCTTTTTTTGTCTTGTCCGCTCTTTGCTGACACCTGATGCCCATATCAAGAACTGTCCAGAGTAGGAGAAAATCCCCATTGCAAACCTATGCTGCTCTGGCCAGTTCCTGACACGGACAGAGGTGTCAGCAGAGAGCACTGTGGACAACACAAGAAAGAAATTCAAAAAGAAAAGAATTTCCTCTGTAGCATACAGCTGCTAATAAATACTGGAAGGATAAAGATTTTTTAATAGAAGTAATTTACAAATCTGTTTAACTTTCTGGCACCAGTTCATCAAAAAAAAAAATTCCACCAAAGTACCCCTTTAATCCTTCAATTACTTAAGAGCTGCTGAATACTACAGAGGAAATTATTTTCTTTTTAGATTTCTTTTCTTTCTGACCACAGTGCTCTCTGGTGACACTTCTGTTCATTTTAGGAACTGTCCAGAGCAGTATGGGGATTTTCTCCTACTCTGGACAGTTCCCGACACGGACAGAGGTGTCAGCAGAGAGCACTGTGGTCAGTCAGAAAATAAAAAAAGAAAAGAACTTCCTCTGTAGTATACAGCCGCTAATAAGTACTGGAAGGATTAAGATTTTTTTAATAGAAGTAATTTACAAATCTGTTTAACTTTCTGGTACCAGTAGATTAAAAAAAAAAAAAAAAAAAAAATGTTTTCCAGTGGAGTACCCCTTAAATGGTCTATTCACACGTACAGTATTCTGCGCAGATTTTCTGCACAGATTTGATGTGCAGGATTTTCTGCTGCAGATTTGAATGTAAACAGAATGACTGAACACAACTTGAAATCCTGCGCATCAAATCTGCGCAGAATACTGTACGTGTGAATAGACCCTTAAGGAGAATGCAATTATAGGTACAATTTATGAAAAAGTAGTAAAACCCCTTCTGTTACAAGCAGTGCTTATCTGTAGCAAAACAAGGATGTCTCGGTGCAGCTACCTAGTAGCCTCTTGTTACAGAAAGATTTTGTCAATCACTCATATAATGGGGTAACCTTGCAGCGATGCCAACCGGCAGGTGGAACCCAGTGCCCAGCAGTGTGGGAGCCTCTGATGGTGTAAAGGTAAAACCAAGCACTACCGAATGTATAGCCATTTGGCATACAGTAAACAATCATAGGAAAGCCTCCCTGGATCCTGCTGCCTCCATAAAGTTATCGATCTCTGTGTAAGGTCCTGTACGTCAAAGTCTGGCGCATTCTAAAGCGCATAGCCACAGCAGACATCGCATTTCTTTACAGAGATCTCAGAATCCTCAGTCGTAACAATCACAGAAGTAATTACAGTATAACCCACCGCATCAGTGTTTCCCAACCAGGGTGCCTCAAAGTGTTGCAAAACTGCAACTCCCAGCATGCCTGGACAGCTGTTGGCTGTCCAGGCATGCTGGCAGTTGTAGTTTTGCAACATCTGGAGGCACCCTGGTTGGGAAACACTGAACTGCATGCAAGAAACAGGTCAAAATGTTTAGTGAGAACCGAACACCTAACAACTATCAAACAATCCCCGACTGATACAGAAAGAAGAAAGGGGGCACCTAAAATGATCCAGGGTCTATATGACAAATGTAGGAAGCACTTGAGGTATATAATCCTGCTGGGGAAGTGTCTAGAACACATTCGTATTGCACCACATGTACTTTCACAAAATATAAACTTTGTGACCCAATTGGTTTTCATTAAAAATGTTCTAACCTTTGACTTCTGCTATCTCTATCTATCTATTTATATCTCTCTCTATTTATATATATATATATATATATATATATATATATATATATATATATATATATATATATATATATATCTGTCTATATCCCTATCTATCTCTCTGTCTATATCTCTATCTATATCTCTGTCTATATCTCTGTCTATATCTCTATCTATATCTCTATCTATATCCCTATCTATATCCCTGTCTATATCCCTATCTATATCGCTGTCTATATCCCTATCTATATCTCTGTCTATATCCCTATCTATATCGCTGTCTATATCCCTATCTATATCGCTGTCTATATCCCTGTCCATTTCTCTCTCTATATATCTCTGTCTATATCCCTATCTATCTCGATCCCTCTCTCTCCCTCCCTCTCTCTCTCTCTATCCCTCCCTCCCTCTATCCCTCCCTCCCTCTATCCCTCCCTCCCTCTCTCTCTCTCTAACTATCCCTCTATATATCCCTCTCTACATCTCTACCTCTACCTCTCTCTCTCTGTGTGTGTGTGTGTGTGTCTATACACACACTAAAATGCCGTCTGCTGGAAGCTGATTTGTGCTCATTTCAGTCTGTAGTCCTTTCTCTGACCGCTCCTGAACACAAATCTAGAAGAAGAAAAAACGACGAGGATAAAATGATTGTTTTTACTGAGACTTTAGACGGCAGCTCCCTCAGTGTCTTCGGGCGCCCCCCCTCCAATCCCTTATGGGGAGATGTCTCCCGCAGATATGCCTGGGTGTCATGGAGGTCTGGAATCTGTCCCCCTTACAAGGTGAGCACACGCCTTTCTATTGTGATCCTATGGGGGAGATTTATCAAAACCTGTCCAGAAGAAAAGTTGCTGAGTTGCCCATAGCAACCAATCAGATCGCTACTTTCATTTTGCAGAGGCCTTGTTAAAAATGAAAGAAGTGATCTGATTGGTTGCTATGGGCAACTTTTCCTCTGCACAGGTTTTGATAGATCTCCCCCTATGTCTTTACTTGTTGTTTCCCTTTCCTGCTCATCATTTTTCTTCATTTCTCCTCTTTCTCCATCCTCTATCCTGTCTTTTTTTCTGTTGCCTACCCCTTTCCCACCCCCCATATCCCAATTGATTGTCACACTTGTATTTTTGATGCTCTTTATGCCTCCATACACTAGATTAAAGGAGTACTCCAATGGAATTTTTATTTATTTATTTTTAACAGATTTGTAAATTACTTCCATTAAAAATTCTTAATCCTTCGAGTACCTATTAGCGGCTGCATACCACAGAGGAAATTCTTTTCTTTTTGGATTTCTTTTTTGTCACAACCACATTGCTCTCTGCCGACACCTCAGTCCATTTTAGGAACTGTCCAGAGCAGGATAGGTTTGCTATGGGGAATTTCTCCTGCTCTGGACAGTTCCTGACATGGACAGAGGTGTCAGCAGAGAGCACTTTGGTCAGTCAAAGGAAATTCAAAAAGAAAAGAACTTCCTCTGGAGCATACAGCCACTAATAAGTACTGGAAGGATTAAGATTTTTAAATAGAAGTCATTTACAAATCTGTTTAACTTTCTGGCATCAGTTGATTAAAAATAAATAAATAAATAAAAGTTTTCCACTGGAGTACCCCTTTAAGCCTTGAAGCGCAAATAGACACTTAGTCCTATGTAACCAATTCACTGAATGTTTTGTTACAGTTTACGTGTTACTTCTTCCTACGAGAGGCATTTCTGAGGTGACATTCATCATATTACATTGTGCCTCATTACTTTGCCATTTTATCTATTTGTTCAACTTTAAAACTTTAATAAACCTTTACTTAAAAAATAAAAAGATTGATTTTAGACCAATGTTCAGGAGAGAGGGGCTGTAAACAGCCTTCAGATAAAATGAGCACAGAATGGTATCCAGCCGCTTGGATTGCAGAATATACATACTTGCAAGTTGCAGAAGACAATTTTTTATGAAAAACAATAAAAATAATTTGTACATGCAGTGTAATACAAAAAATTAGGTTCAAAGGTGTCTTAAATATTTTTTTTACCTTTTGATAGGGGGCTGGCAGGAGAGATAGCAAGTCCCTTGTTCTGTGAGTAGGATGCTACTTATTTGCTAATACAAGTGCATATACACCGCTATGATTTATTGTGACATCTGAGTCTGCAGCAATACGGCAGAAGTCAACTTGTAAACAGATATCTGCAAAACTGCAGAAGGGTTGCACAGAGCAGTGACCCCCACAGTGCCGAGATAAGCCTCAGAAACACTATAACCAACACTGTAAAGTATATTCTCTGAACAGTCATAATATACATTACAGGAGGTCTACTAACAAGGTTGCTTAATGAATAATAAAAACCTTCAAGATGGACTGACTTGAATGGCTCGAAAACTCCGAAGATTCATCTTTTATATCATCTTGTCGTCTTTGGACAAGGCGGGCAGCTCGCTGTTTGTACAGCTGGTGCATTGCGGATTCAAGCTCATTTATCAGAGGAACCTGAAAAAATACAACGACATTCATAATACCATATTCTACACAGAGGAAACGGGCTGGTTTTTCCAAGAAGTGTAAATGACTAACAACTCTAAAGTCAACCAAAACAAAAGCAGAAGACGTATCGGTCTGAATAGGCATGTATATTTACTAGTGACCCTTGGACCCTACATTGCAGTATTTCATTCAACATAGAATCTGCCCATATGCAGTTATGTCTGATACAGCAGCTCTGATTGGTTTGCTTAGAAGCAGTACTACTCCCAGCCACACACAAGGATGGCGCTGTATCAGTTACTGCAGCTCCAGGGCTCAGATCCCGACTGACAACGTATTGATCGGCCATCAGTGTCAAAACCTAGAAAACCCAACCACACTGACTACTAAGTCTTATATCCATCAGCCATGACTTACCCTATTTAAAGGACTGGAACCATGACATTTCTAATGACTAAATGCTTCCAATTAACTTCATATTGATTTCAGGAAGAGCAAGTCATAGAACACTATAGTAGGGATCGACCGATATTGATTTAGGGCAGATACCGATAATCTGTGACCTTTCAGGCCGATAGCTTATACCAAATTTTTCGGTATAAGTTATGGTTTACTCCCCCCCCCCCCCCCCCCCGGTCCCACAGAAACCACTGCAGATCAATGATTTAAAGTGGGCGCTTTAAATCAATGAACGGCAACGGCTTTTGCGGGGCCAGAGACCGCCACCGCCGCCCGCTTCTCTCCCCCTGCCTGTCCTGGGGTCCTCCCTAGTCCAACCACCACCGCCGCTGCCCCATTACCTCCCAAATCCCCGGTTTTATAATGACCTGTTCCTGGGGTCCGCGCTACCTCTGGCTCCAGCGGCGTCCTGAGCTGTCGTTGTGCGCACTGACGGTGACGTCGCATTGAGGACGCCACTCCTTTTTGCGCTTCACATCGCACAGCAATAGCGCAGGACGTCGCAGGAGCCAGAAGTAGCGCGGACCTCGGGAACAGGTAATTATAAAACCGGGGATGGGGGAGGAGATGGGGAAGCGGCGGTGGCGGTCTCTGGCTGGGGAGGCGGGGAATTATCGGCAAGGTAATTGCCGATACCGATAATGTCCAAAATCTTGAATATTGGCCAAACCGATAAATCGGTCGATCCCTACACTATAGGGAAAGGTAGATAGTTTTGTATAGGATCCTTAGCAGGTAAATAGTTACCCAAACTCTCATATTAAAGCTATGTTCACACATTGCAGTAACAATAAAGTTTTTTTGTGTGATGTGGTTCTCGGTTGTGCAGTATTTTTTTGTAGCAATTAGGAAAACCCCTTTAAAAATTATGACAAATGATGACACCGTAGCATTACTGCAATGTGTAAACAAAGCCTAAAGGGGAAAACAAGATTAGTGAGAACTCACAGTAATATCCTTTTAAATAATTCTAAGCATAGAGCAACAATAATACAGTCCTGGCTTCAGGATACATGACCACTGTGAAAACCATAAAGTGCTGAAAGTTCTCTCTTTCCTACAAGTCACAGACCATGTAAGTAACATCAGATGGAAACAATCTGATAAAGGAGGTGTCAAAACTGTCAAAAGCAGACCGTGTTTTATTTGGGATAGTAAAAACATTCTACAGACAGTGAAGAAAGACATTTGTAAAACACATTTCCATGTTCTATAACAGCGTCTACTTTGCTCAAGATGGAGTATGGGTTGGGAAAACACGTCAATTTTTTGTTGCTTAAACACCGAGAAGAAATGATTGCATTCTTACCTTTTCACGGAAACACTCAAGCAAGTCTTGGACATACCCTCGCATTTCTTGCAAAAACTTATACCGTTCACCATTCCCCCCCGAGCACCCTTCTAATCGGATAATTGCATTGTTGGAGTCTTCTTGGCTTTTCTCGTGCTTCTCATAAAGTTCCAGGTTTGCTTTGTGTACGTCCTCCATTGCACTGAGCCTGTATGTGGCACAAAGTATAGTTACAGGTGGTTCAATGACATGGTGTAAAGAGTATATGTGACATTTCACATCAGAAGAAGAAAAAAAACAGAGACCCGCTCATCCAATTCATAGGAGTCCAATGGGTGGAGCTATTGAGTCAATGACAGCTAGTCACACAAATAGCTGTCAATCACTAAGACTGCCCCCTGGACTTCTAATAATGTGATGAGAAGAAATTTAAATTTATACTGACTTTTGGGGGTGGGGGGTCCCTGAAGAATGACAATAAGCTATTCAAGTTCAAGTTCAAAGATACAAAACTACTGCATTAAAGGGGTACTCCACTGGACAACATTTTATTTATTTATTTATTTTTTACGGGGCCAGAAAGTTAAACAGATTTGTAAAATTACTTCTATAAAAAATCTTAATCCTTCCAGTACTTATCAGCCGCTGTATGATCCACAGGAAGTTCTTTTCTTTTTGAATTTCCTTTTCAGTCTGACCGCAGTGCTCTCTGCTGACACCTCTGTCCACGTCAGGAACTGTTCAGAGCAGGATAGGTATTCTTTGGGGATTTGCTTGTACTCTGAACAGTTCCTGACGTGGACAGGGGTGTCAGCAGAGAGCACTGTGGTCAGATAGAAAATAAATTAAAAAAGAAAAGAACTTCCTGTGGATCATCCAGCGGCTGATAAGTACTGGAAGGATTAAGATTTTTTACTAGAAGTAATTTACAAATCTGTTTAACTTTCAGGCACTGGTTGATTTAAAAAAAAAAAAAAAAATTCCAATGGAGTACACCTTTAAAGGAGTACTCCAGCGCGACATAACTTATCCCCTATCCAAAGCATAGGGGATAAGTTATAGATTGCAGGGGGTCCGAGCGCTGGACGGGGCCGCGGCAGTCTGCAGGAAGTGCAGTTTCGTCCCTGGTAGAAAGCCAAGGCAGACACACCCCCTCCATGTATCTCAATGGGGTACATGGAGGGGGAGTGTCAGCCGTCAAGTCATGCGGGGAACGAGTGCCCCCTTTCCGACATACTGCCGCAGCCCTGTCCAGGAGATCCCGGGCCCCCTAGGGGATAAGTTATATTGCACTACAGATCTCCTTTAAAAGGAGCTTTCCCATGAGAGACATTTATGTCTTAAGTTTCCCTCCTCTGAACGAACAAAGGTTTCCTGACCCCCAATCTGTTTGGTACAAAAACTATCGCACCCTAGCAGAGAAGTTTGCATAGACTAGAACAGTCTTTCCCAACCAGGGTGCCTCCAGCTGTTGCAAAACTACAACTCCCAGCATGCCCAGACAGCCAACGGCTTTCCGGACATGCTGGGGAGTTGTAGTTTTGCAACAGCTGGAGGCACCCTGGTTGGGAATAATGGACTAGAATGATGTGTCAGCCTCCTCACCAGGTGAATCAGGGGACCCCCTTCTTCCAAGAGGCACATAGTGAGATTTAAAGGAAATCTGCAGCAAAATACAAACTTATCCCCTATCAACAGGATAGGGGATAAGTGTTTGATCAGGGAGGGGTGGGGGGGGGGGTGGGGGTGTTCCGACCGCTGAGACCCCCCGCAATCTCCTGCACGGGGCCACGGCTCTGCCACATCTCTCCCGTGCAGGAGGCGTGCCGGCCGCAGCGTGAAGTCTATGGGAGACTCCGATAGAACTGTATGGGGCGTACAGTCGACCTCAGAGAGGTCGACGCTACGCGCATTAGCCGCTCACATAAAGCGGCAATGCGGGCCCCGTTTGGGAGATCGCGGGGTCCCTAGTGGTCGGACCCCCCGTGATCAGACACATCCCTTATCCTCTGGATAGGGGATAAGTTGTCTTTTTCTGCAGATGTCCTTTAAACCCCTTTAAGATGATCTACCGTTTTGTCCACATTTTTTTTTTCTAGATTAGGAAACACTATAGCTCAGACTGATCAAACAAAAGTTCTGTTAAATATTAGAGTCAAATCCTTTATAGCAGTTTGCTGCACAATTTTGTGCACTTGCAGCTTATGAACCTGTATACCTTCCGTGAACTCAGCCATCTCTCTCCTTCTTACATACAGTTTCAAATTGCAACTGTCCACAAAGTCGCACTGACACAGCCCTGAGTTTTTGCCACATAAGGCAATATCACTTCACTAGGCTTTAATTGTTTTCCAAGGCATTTGCTCTATTCTTGCTTCCATCCGCGTTCTTCGAGCAGTTCACTGTTGTTATACAAGAGCTTGGCAGCCCTGGCCCCATGCAACATGAGTCAGGGACACTGAGGTAGTTCCCCAAAAAAATTAAAGGATAGTCTGCCCTACCTGTCTTTAAGCTGTTTCTTTACCAAATCAATAGTTACAGGAGTCATCTCATTACTGGGAGTTTTGTAAGTGACAGAATTATCTGGTTTCTGAAATTTTGTGTCAGCAGCTCCATAGGCAGCATAAGTATAAGGGATGTTGTAGGCAGAATTGTAGGGTATTCCTTGGTAAGTGCTGGGGTAGAACAAATTATTGGCTTCTGCAGGCTGTGGGGCTTGAACCTGAAGACAAAGCATAAAGACAGATCAATGTACAATAGCATAAAAAGATGATTAATACATATGCCGTGTAAGCAACAATTCACATTACCCTAAGCTTTATTTGCAAATCAAATGCAAGTTTTATGCAGAAGATTGTTTACCAGGCAGAGCTCTATATTTTTGGAAGTGGCTGTGCCTGGTGGAGAGACACTGCACATTCTGGGCGCTCAAGTTACCTACCCCAGAGAGTTCTGTGCACTAGTCCTATTAATTAGAGGAGGACTCGTGCACTGAAATAGCTGGGTGTCGCACAGTTGCCTAGGCAACCTGACAGCCCAGTGTGCACAGCGTCTCTCCACAATGAACTTTGCAGATCAGGAGGGATAGAAACACTGGAGTTATAATTTAATAAAACTTGAGACATGTCGCAAATGTTCAGACACCAACAGCGGGAAGAGGCACGTGCGCTTCATTCCTTTGCCCGCTGTCATCTCCACCATTTGCATTAGAACAGATCCATTATAAGTCTAGGGAACACATCTGGTGCAACTAAATGGAGATTGCGTTATTCTGCTAATGATCGGGGGGTCTGGACACTTAGACCCCAACTGACCAACACTTTTGATGTCCTGTCAAAAGTTTTGTTGGCTGCAGGAACAAGCAGGGGTTAAAAACCGTCCATTGCCGTATCCCCGCCACATCCCATTTATTGTAATAAGCCGGACAGTCAGATAGTGATTATGATCTGCCGCAGTTTTAAGTCCAGGAATAAAAACGATATGGTTTAAAAAGGAGTACTTATCTGACTCCGTCCGGCTCATTCAGATGAATGGGATGCGGAGCGGATCTGAAAGTGGCCAGATTTTTTTTAATTCCCTGCTGAATTCAGCAGCCAGATAGCAAAATCGTGGTGTGAATGCACCCTTTAATGACAGTGACACTAAGACTGCTCACCAGAATCCAAATGAACCCACATTTAATAGACTCTAGATTTAGCAATATCCACCCTGCCTTTCCTTTAAGATTGGAATATAACAAACTACAGCACATAACTGAGATCACTGCAATGTATATTCATCTTCGTAAAAAAAAAACTGAGAGATTATTAATAATACATGCCTGGGGTATGCTAATGCCCTTCCTTATCTGTTCTTGTTCCCAGCGGCTGATCTCTTCATCCTGCTCCCCGGTTGCCAGAGCGTCATCATCACTGCCCTCAATACCTGGCGGGGAAATACACAGAATAAATCAAATGCAATGACATACATTTTATTCCAATTATAATAATTAACCCTCTTTGAACACATAGAAGTCATGGATTAAGCTGTAACAAAAAGGCAATTGTGTAGTAAAATAGCTTAAATAGGTATTCTGGTATTGAAAAATGGTATCTTGTGGATAGAAAGTGAGTGTCCGATCACGGGTGGTCTGACTGCTGGAATCCCCACGATCTCCTGAATGGGGCCGGGCTATCATGCCTCAACTGTTCAGTCCGCTTCTTCTGCCCTAAGCCTTTCAGCCCCCACCTTTGGAGACATGCTCGTACTGAGCTAATCTCCGAAGATTGGGGGTGAAGAAGCGGACTGGTAAGTTAAATGGTGAAAGCTCATCCCTGTTCAGGAGAAAGCAGGGAATCCCAGTGGTCTGATCCCTTGCAACAAGTCACATATCCCCCAACTGTGGATAGAGGATAAGTTTTGTTTGTTTTTTAAATACCTTTACCATACACATTTCTGAAGACACCAATTCTCACCAATGAGGCTATGACACTTATGAAATATGCGCTACCCCATACAGTCACTGCACAGAACTCAGCTGTACACAGCATATATGAAAACACAGCCCTACCCATCTGACATTGACTGAATCAGAGGGGACTACAAAGCCCTATAACTTAGCATAGTCATGCTGTAAACAGGTATGTGATCAGCCCCCTAAACTATCCACTGATTACTGTAACCACAGGTCTTCTTTAAAAGAGAACAATGCAGATAAATTAAAGAGTACCAAAGAAACAAGTCATTATAATCCTAACTCACAAAAAAAAGTTTTGGAATTTATGAAAGTTCTAGCACATACCAATTTCCTCAGCAATCTTCTGTCTTTGCGATTTCTCTCGGACTGAGAAGACAATGCGACGCTTTTCATCATCATCGTCATCGTCACTGGCATCATTCTCATCTTCTCGGACTAGTCTGCTTTTCCCTCCATCCAAATCAATGGATGGGATGTCTCCGAGCTCACGAGCCATTTGCCTCTTCTTCCGAGCAGCGTGGATGAAAGCTGCATCGGGAATTTCCCCTTAAAGAAAAAGATAAAAAGGTTAATCAGTACATGATTTTATACATACAGATTACTTATATATATATATTTATACACACACACACAGCTTAGGGAATGGGTAGCATTTTATGTGCTCTCATGTTTACTATGTAAAGAATCTACAACACCCAACCCAAGTTATCAGTGGTAGAATAATTCCGTCCAAGTACATGGCTGCAATTTTTTTCAGCTCAGAGCAGGGAGACCCATATCAGTGACAACATATAGTAAGGGGTTCTGAAGTTTAGACCAAGTTTATAATTTGCTACCTATTCACAAGATAGGCCATAAGCATCTGATCTATATGGGTCCGGTCAGTATGCCCCCACTGACTAGGAGAAAGGGGGGGGGATTCACTTGAATTATTGGGATGGCAGCGTGCATAGTCTGGGAGGTTCATATCCGCATCAGATCTCCACTCGCAGAATCTTTTGAAATAGCGGGACATGAGCAAAGAAAAAAAAAAATTACTGCATCAACTTTCTCTTCAAATTTCTGCTCCAAGTTGAAGATAGCAGATTTGAAAAATGTCCTGACTGACATGATTCCTTGTAAAATCCTCAGGGTGAACATACTCTTAGGGTACGATCACACAGCAGAATGTCCATGTTGAATTTCGCAAAATAATTCTGTGCAGAAATTCAGCAGGAGAGTTCCATTGATTTCAATGGGATTCTGCTGCACTGTACACACTGGCAGAATTTCCACTGCAGATGTTTCTGGTGCGGAAATCCCGATTCTGGCATCAGCAAAAACATTGAACAAGTTTAATGTTTTTGCAGATTTTGTTAGGAAATGAATTGCCATTTATAAGAGGGCGCATTTCCGAGCAGTCCTAGTGGCAGCATGTTCCGCTGTCAGTGGAATGTCCGCACTGAGATTTTCCGTGCAGACATTCTACTGTGTGAACATAGCCTTAAAAGGGGTTATCCAGTGAAAAACAATTTTTTTTTCATATCAACTGGCTCCAGAAAGTTAAGCAGATTTCTAAATTACTTCTTTAAAAAAAAAATCTTAATCCTACCAGTACTTAGCTGCTGAAGTTGAGTTGTTCTTTTCTGTCTGACCACAATGCTTTCTGCTGACACCTCTGTCTGTCTCAGGAACTGTCCAGAGCAGGAGAGGTTTGCTATGGGGATTTGCTCCTACTCTGGACAGTTCCTGAGACAGACAGAGGTGTCAGCAGAAAGCATTGTGGTCAGACAGAAAAGAACAACTCAACTTCAGCAGCTGATAAGTAATGGAAGGAATAAGATTTTTTAATAGAAGTAATTTACAAATCAGTTTAAAGGGGTACTCTGGCGGATAGGGGATAAGATGCCTGATCGCGGGGGGTCATGCTCCGCTTCTCAATGCAAGCCTATGGGAGGGGGCGAGACAGCTGTTATGCCCCCTCCCATAGGCTTGCATTGAGGGGGGCGGAGCGTGACGTCACACAGGGCGGAGCCTTGACGTCACAACGCTCCGTGATCGACAGTAATCAGACCCGGAGCGAACACGCTCCGGGGACTGATTATAAACGGGGTGCGTCGTGCAAGATGCGCGGGGGTCCCCCAGTAGCGGGACCCCCGCGATCAGGCATCTTATCCCCTATCCTTAGTCTAAGCTCCGGAGTACCCCTTTAACTTTCTGGAGCCAGTTGATATGAAAAAAAAAAATTTTTTCACTGGAGTACCCCTTTAAAGTCAATGAGTCGTTCTGCAAAGGATCGTCCAGCTCAGCTTTTTGTGTCACAAACAGACATAGCTCCGACGCAGATGTGAATCTAGCCTTACATACACTGGCTTGTGTATCTTTTGAATAGGAACTTGCTAACACAATTTCACGCAACAAATTACATGAACAGAACAAATGTGAAAATAGAACAGGCTTCAAAATGTGTCATCCTTATGGCCAGGGTAATACATCTATCACAAAAACCAATCCAAAAGTGCCAAAGGCAGATGTCTCGGGGCTGTGCCCACCACACTCCAGGGATTTCCATAAGTCACTGAGAACATCTCAGGTTTCCACTGGTGTTTTTCGTACCTGGACGTAACACATTTAAGGAGGACAGAGAGTTGGTGAAAGAGCCAGCTTTGGGTTTCTCGTCTTCTTTTTCACTTTCTACTTCCATCTCCTCCTCGCCCAGGTCACTACCAGCAGTCGCCTCTTCCTGGGCATTATCTTTGGTGGTTGCATTCCTTACAGACTGTAGATCACCTGCTAAAACCAAAGCAGAAGAGAAGATGAAGAAATGATAGTGAAAAGTTGTCAGGTCAGCAGTGGAATAGGATGGCAACCACTTGTGAGCAGTTGTCTCATCTGTAACCTCACCTCTGATCAGGTCATACAATGCGTTATTCATTGGGGCTAAAACAGAGAATGGAGGAGTATCTAACAAAAACTGCAAGAATTTCAAAATTTGTGTTCCATCATGAATTATAAGTAAAAAAATAAACAATCCATAATGAAACGAGTTGTAGTAATGCAAAAACTAAAGGGTCACAGGGCAGAGACTAAAAGCAATATCACAACCTGTAACCTAATAGATGAGGGAACTATGCTCTGGCTTCACTGCTCTATGGTCTAAGGCAGCGTCTTCCAACCAGGGTCCCCCCCAGCTGTGGCCAAACTACAACTTCCAGCATGCTCGGACAGCGGACTAATAATTTATATAGACATTCTCCACCAAAAATAAATTAAATGTAACAAGATAAAATACTACATTAAATAAGCACATCAATTATTAATTTATATATATATATATATATATATATATATATATATATATATGTATATATTTTTTTTTATTTTTTATCACAGACAGATGTCAGAAGCTTTCACAGTAGGGATCTAAGGCAGAGTTTCCCAAACAGGGTGCCTCCAGCTGTTGCAAAACCAACTGCCAGAATGCCCGGACAGCCGAAGGCATGCTGTTAGTTGTTGTTTATCTACTGCTGGAGGCACCCTGGTTGGGAAACACTGGTGTAAGGAATTAGTCGTTCTACTTGTGTACATTGTACAGCAGGAATGCCGACAGTGGTATACCCCTAGAACAGCAGGACCAAGCAAGGACTAATAATTTATATAGACATTTTCCACCAAAAAGAAATTAAATGTAACAAGATAAAATACTACATTAAATAAGCACATCAATTATTAATTTATATATATATATATATATATATATATATGTATATATTTTTTTTTATTTTTTATCACAGACAGATGTCAGAAGCTTTCACAGTAGGAATCTAAGGCAGAGTTTCCCAAACAGGGTGCCTCCAGCTGTTGCAAAACCAACTGCCAGAATGCCCGGACAGCCGAAGGCATGCTGTTAGTTGTTGTTTATCTACTGCTGGAGGCACCCTGGTTGGGAAACACTGGTGTAAGGAATTAGTCGTTCTACTTGTGTACATTGTACAGCAGGAATGCCGACAGTGGTATACCCCTAGAACAGCAGGACCAAGCAAGGACTAATAATTTATATAGACATTTTCCACCAAAAAGAAATTAAATGTAACAAGATAAAATACTACATTAAATAAGCGCATCAATTATTTAATTAAATACATAAAAATATAATATATTTTTATATAATATTAATATATATTTATATATTATTTAATATTATATTATTATAATTATTATTATATTAATATTATGTAATTGATATATTTAATCAAATACATAAAAATATAATATATTTTTATATAATATTAATATATATATTTATATATTATTTAATATTATATTATTATTATAATTATATTATTATAATATTATTTAATTTATATATTTAATTAAATACATAATATATTTTTATATATAATATATTTTTATATAATAATATATATATATATATATATAATAATTAATATATATATATATATATATAATAATTAATATATATATATTATTTAATATATTATAATTATATTATTATAATAATATTATTTAATTTATATATAATTATTTAATTAAATACATAAAAATATAATATATTTTTTATATAATAATATATATATATATATATATATATATATAAAATCACAGACATGTCAGAAGCTTACACAGTAGGGATCTAAGGCAGAGTTTCCCATCCAGGGTACCTCCAGCTGTTGCAAAACCAAGTCCCAGCATGCCCGAACAGCCGAAGGCATGCTGGGAGTTGTAGTTTGGCCACAGCTGGAGGCACCATGGTTGGGAAACACTGGTCTAAGGAATTAGTCGTTCTACTTGTGTACATTCTACAGCAGGAATGCCATGACTGGGTGGTGAGCTGCACGGCCAAACACCGCCATATAGACCTCACCACAGCCATAGACTATGCACGTGCAATTTATGGAAACAATCTACATTGGAGATCATCACAGAAAAATACATCACAGATCAGCTCACATATACTGTCTAATAATGAGTAAACAGTATACTGGTCTAATAATGAGTAAACACCAGTAAAGCTAACCATCTCCCCCTTACCATCTAGTGCGAAGTTAATATCAGATCTAGGTCTAAATTTTTCCAGATCTTCTTTATATTCTTTTTTAAGCAGCTTCACTATTTTCTTGCTGTGATTTGGTTTCTTCACTTTAAAAGTCTCCACCTCTACAGAGGAAAAAAAAAAAAGATGCAACAAAAATTGGAAAACATTCATTAAACTGATTCTATTACACAGAACAAAGAGGACCACACAGCGTTTACCAAAAAACACATATGCAGCCAAAATGTCAGCCGAGTAAAAGCCGGTTTACACATGGCGTATTTACATGGAAACTGACATTAAACATGATTTTTAATATTTGATTCCTTATGCCAAATAAAATAACTTTTGTAATTGGCTTCCTTAAAAAAAAAAAAAAAAAAAAAAAAAAAAAAAATTTATGTTAGTTTATTGGCTGTATACTTCTGGCCACCAGGGGTCTCCCTTCTTGGCCAGAACACATTCAGTCTGGTCAAAATATCAGCTATTGGTCTCCTGCTTGTAATGGCAGGAGACCAAACTCAGGAAGTGCTTTTCTACATTGAGCTTGATTGACAGCTGCAAAGAGCCGCACTGAAAGCAGCTGCACAGAGCTTGAGGTCTTCTATTCATCACAGCGCTGTGAGGGCGGAAGTGATCCCCCAGCAGGCTTCAGTGATGTCATGCCTGCTGGGAAATGCCCGCTTTCCTCTGCTGAGAGATTTCACTATGTGAGCAAGAAGAAAGGTAAGATACACAGCTTTTTAGTATTTTTAGTAACTTTTTGAGTGTTAGTAGTAGTTTAGGAACATAGCTGGAGTTAGTTTAGAAAAGTTTATTTAGTGACAGGTTCTTTTTAAAGGGGTACTCCCATGTAAAACTTTTTTTTTTTTAAATCAACTGGTGTCAGAAAGTTAAACAGATTTGTAAATCACTTCTATTAAAAAATCTTTATTCTTCCAGTACTTTTTAGGGGCTGTATACTAAGGAGAAATCCAAAAAAGAAATGCATTTCTTCTGATGTCATGACCACAGTGCTCTCTGCTGACCTCTGCTGTTCATTTTAGGAACTGTCCAGAGCAGCATATGTTTGCTATGGGGATTTTCTTCTGCTCTAAACAGTTCCTAAAATGGACAGTAGAGGTCAGCAGAGAGCACTGTGGTCATGACATCAGAGGAAATTAATATCTTTTTTGGATTTCTCTTTAGTATACAGCCCCTAAAAAGTACTGGAAGAATAAAGATTTTTTAATAGAAGTGATTTACAAATCTGTAACTTTCTGGCACCCGTTGATTTAAAAAAAGTTTTCCACGGGAGTACCCCTTTAAGAGTGGAATGCACAACAATACTGTACAGCGCACAATGTAGGTGAATGCAGGGGGTCCTAGCAAACCTCTTTCACGCCTCAGCATATAAAAATATGCAGCTGATTCTCTGCATGGTGAGGATCCTCACATATACAGCATGTGCTCCCCGTCAGGGAAATATCACAGACTTTTGGCGAAACACACTTGCAAATCAGCCTGGATGTCAAAATTCTATTGGCCGTGCAGTTTATTGGGTAGAAAAGCTGCCATATATATTATAGTAATACTGTCATTTGTATAAACTCCATAGACTATAATGCTACGTGCATCAGCCACCTATAACTTATGATCACAGCAGGACACAGGACTGAACTTCATTTTGACACGTCTGGATGTTTAACCTCTTCAGGACGTGGGGCATATGCATACGCCCTGCATCCCGAGTCCTTAAGGACGTATGCATACGCCCATGGGAATTCCGGTCACCACCGCTAGCCGGTTGGGGACCGGACCGGGATGCCTGCTAGAATCATTCAGCAGGCATCCCGGCACATCGCAGAAAATCGCATGTCAATTCAGACATGCAATTTTCTGCTATTCCGAGCTGATCGGGTCTCTGGTGACCCGATCACCCGGAAAATAGGGATGATCGGAGCTGTCAGTGACAGCCCCGATCATCTTGAGGGATAGGAGCGAGGTCGCAGTGCTGCGATCTCCTCCTATCCCCTGCCATTAGTCAGAAATGAATTCTGACGAATGGCAGCACAGGACAGTGGGTTGCCATGGAAACCCCCGTTCTGCACACCCCTGGATGTCGGGCAGTACGGGGGGGGGGGAGAAGATGGAGGCCGGGTACCTGCAAAGAAGATGGCGTGGGGACCTATGATCACCGGGGACATCAGCGGAGATCAAGGCGCAGGTAGGGAAGCGACGGTGGGGTGGGGTGGGGAAGTTGCAGTAAAGTGATCTTTACTGAGGCAACCACTAGGAAGGCCTAACTGCAACTCCCAGTATGCCCAGACAGCCAACGACTAGTTTTGCAACATCTGGAGGGTCACAGTTTGGAGACCACCGCAGTGGTGCCCAAATGGTAGCCCTCCAGATATTGCCAAACTACAACTCTCAGCATGCCTAGACTGCCCAGGCATGCTGGGAGTTGTAGTTCTGTAACATCTATCCTTTCAGATTTAGCAATTTTCATGAAATTTTTGAAAATTGCTAATCTACTTTGAAGCCCTCTAATTTTTTCAAAAAGTTAAAATATGTCCATTTTATGATGCCAACATAAAGTGGACATATTGTATTTGTGAATAAAAATAAAATGTATTTGGAATATTCATTTTCCTTACAAGCAGAGAGCTTCAAAGTTAGAAAACTGCAAAATTTTCATGAAATTTTAGTGATTTTTCACCAAAAAAAAGGATGCAAGGAGCGACGAACATAAAGTAGAATATGTCACGAAAAAAGAATCTCAGAATCAGAATATTCGGTAAAAGCGTTTTAGTTATTAATGAGTAAAGTGACGGTGGTCAGAATTGCGAAAAAGGGCTCAGTCCTTAAGGGGTTAAACAAATGGCAGTGCAAGGTCTACTATATAGGTATGCAGGCACTGTGCTCAGTTATGCTCAGAGGCCCCAGTTAGGCTTGTTTCACACTAGCAAATGACTCCGTTTAGCAAGTTCCGTCCTAAAATCAGCAGTCACCGGCAGTAACCAAATCCTATCCGTCCGTTAGAAAATCCCATTATAGTCTATAGGATTTTCTAATATCCGTTTTAATCCGTTATTGATAACGGACGTTATTTTGTGACGGAGGATGGTTCATGTACTATTTTCTTCCGTACTATCTTCCGTCACAAAATAATGTCAGTTATCAATAACGGATTAAAACGGATATTAGAAAAATCCCATAGACTATAATGGGATTTTCTAACAGACGGATAGGATTTGGTTACTGCCGGTGACAGCTGATTTTAGGACGGAACTTGCTAAACGGAGTCATTTGCTAGTGTGAAAGAAGCCTTATGCTCAGTGGCCCAACGTGCACATCGCCGCACCATTCATTTGGAGGACATTTAAAGGGGTACTCCTAAGGATAGGGAATAAGATGTCTGATCGCAGGAGGTCCAGCCAGCACCCCGGCATTCTAAACATTTATGTGCCAGCCCGGAAATTGTGGGGGTCCCAGCAGATAGGGGATAAGATGTCAAGGGCGGTGTAAACCCTTTAAGCTCTGTTCTCCAGCATTGATCTTATGCTCCCATTGGGAGTCAGGTCTTAGCTAGGGTCCATCATGTGTGCTGTAAGGGGGCTCTGAGGTGTCCATAATGGGAGCTCTCAGAGGTCCGTCGTGGGGGGCCGACGGGGGGGTCTCTCAGAGGTCCGTCGTGGGGGGGCCGACGGGGGGGGGGGGGGGTCTCTCAGAGGTCCGTCGTGGGGGTCTCTCAGAGGTCCGTCGTGGGGGGCCAACGGGGGGGTCTCTCAGAGGTCCGTCGTGGGGGGCCGACGGGACGGGGGGGTGTCTCTCAGAGGTCCGTCGTGGGGGGGCGTGTCTCTCAGAGGTCCGTCGTGGGGGGGCCGACGAGGGGGTCTCTCAGAGGTCCGTCGTGGGGGGGCCGACGGGGGGGGGGTCTCTCAGAGGTCCGTCGTGGGGGGCCGATGGGGGGGGGGGTGGGGGGCCGATGGGGGGGGGGTGGGGGGTCTGGGTCTCTCAGAGGTCCGTCGTGGGGGGCCGACGGGGGGGGTCTCTCAGAGGTCCGTCGTGGGGGGCCGACGGGGGGGGGGGGGGGGGGGGGTGTCTCAGAGGTCCGTCAGGAGGGCCTCTCAGAGGTCCGTCGTGGGGGGCTGACCGGGGGGGGTCTCTCAGAGGTCCGTCATGGGCGCTGATTGGGGGGGGGTCTCTGTGGGGTCCATCATGAGGGCTGTTTGGGGGAGGGGGGTCATCACTTGTCGTTGCTATGGGTAACCGCTCCCCTGAATCCAGCACTGTATGCACAGGCCCCGGGGATGTGACCTTACCGTCCTCGTCGTCCTGGAAGCTGAGCAGGGCCACAGGCTTGGCTATTCCGGGGCCGACCTCCTTGGCTTCTTTCCGTGGCTTTAGGCCGCCGTCGTGCTGCAGGAGGCCCGGAATGACAGCCGGCTCGGCGGTAACACTCCCCGGCTGCTCCACCGCCATAGGCTCGTCATGTTCCCGCTCCTCTTCCTCCGAATCATTCCGCTTCCTCACGTTTACCCGCCGCACTTTCCGGAACATGGCGAACACCGAGCGGCACACAGCACCGCGGCCCAGAGATCTGCCCGCCTGGAACACAGCACGCACCGCAGCTCACTGCGAATATTACAGCGCCCCCTGCTGCACGGAGGTGTCAATGGCAAGAGGAAGGACTGCAGAGAAAGGAACTGGCGACACCTAGTGCTGAGGAGAGGGAATGAATGCAGAAACCTAACTAAGAGGTAATAGCGGCATCTAGCGGCGGATGGTGATATTGCAGCATTGGCTATTATTCATACAGAAATGGATGAAGTATCTTGGCGACGGTGGGGTGCTCCCAGTTATGTGAAGTGCTCCCAGTTATGTGGGGTGCTCCCAGTTAGGTGAAGTGCTCCCAGTTAGGTGAAGTACTCCCAGTTATGTGGGGTGCTCCCAGTTATGTGGGGTGCTCCCAGTTATGTGGGGGTGCTCCCAGTTATGTGAAGTGCTCCCAGTTATGTGGGGTGCTCCCAGTTAGGTCAAGTGCTCCCAGTTAGGTGGGGTGCTCCCAGTTAGGTGGGGTGCTCCCAGTTAGGTGAAGTGCTCCCAGTTAGGTGAAGTGCTCCCAGTTATGTGGGGTGCTCCCAGTTAGGTGAAGTGCTCCCAGTTATGTGGGGTGCTCCCAGTTAGGTGAAGTGCTCCCAGTTATGTGGGGTGCTCCCAGTTAGGTGAAGTGCTCCCAGTTATGTGGGGTGCTCCCAGTTAGGTGAAGTGCTCCCAGTTATGTGGGGTGCTCCCAGTTAGGTGAAGTGCTCCCAGTTATGTGGGGTGCTCCCAGTTATGTGGGGTGCTCACAGTTAGGTGGGGTGCTCCCAGTTAGGTGAAGTGCTCCCAGTTATGTGGGGTGCTCCCTGTTAGGTGGGGTGCTCCCAGTTATGTGAAGTGTTCCCAGTTAGGTGGGGTGCTCCCAGTTAGGTGAAGTGCTCCCAGTTATGTGAAGTGCTCCCAGTTATGTGAAGTGCTCCCAGTTATGTGGGGTGCTCCCAGTTATGTGGGGTGCTCCCAGTTATGTGGGGTGCTCCCAGTTAGGTGGGGTGCTCCCAGTTAGGTGAAGTGCTCCCAGTTATGTGAAGTGCTCCCAGTTATGTGAAGTGCTCCCAGTTATGTGGTGTGCTCCCTGTTAGGTGGGGTGCTCCCAGTTAGGTGAAGTGCTCCCAGTTATGTGAAGTGCTCCCAGCTTTGTGAAGTGCTCCCAGTTAGGTGGGGTGCTCCCAGTTAGGTGAAGTGCTCCCTGTTAGGTGGGGTGCTCCCAGTTATGTGAAGTGCTCCCAGTTAGGTGAAGTGCTCCCAGTTAGGTGAAGTGCTCCCTGTTAGGTGGGGTGCTCCCTGTTATGTGGTGTGCTCCCTGTTAGGTGGGGTGCTCCCAGTTAGGTGAAGTGCTCCCTGTTAGGTGGGGTGCTCCCAGTTAGGTGAAGTGCTCCCAGTTATGTGGTGTGTTCCCAGTTAGACCATCAATGCAAGGACATATTGATACAGGTATTGATACAATTATGTGATTGTATTGTACTTTAGGTGCTATGCAATATTCATATACTTTTGCTGCATTTAAGATGTGGATTTTAATATAATTGTTTACATTCTTGGCTGGAAGTGACAATACAATAATAATCTTTATCAGTGGTCTTCAACCTGCGGACCTCCAGATGTTTCAAAACTACAACTCCCAGCATGCCCGGACAGCCGATGGCTGTCCGGGCATGCTGGGAGTTGTAGTTTTGCAACATCTGGAGGTCCGCAGGTTGAAGACCGCTGATCTATATAGATTAGTTATCCTTTTGAATGCCCTCCACTTCTTTTCCTTGGGGTTGTGGAATTTTAACCCCTTAAAGGGTACCTCTCATCAAATAAACTTTTGATATATTTTAGATTAATGAATGTTGAATAACTTTCCAATAGCATGTTAATGAAAAATATGCTTCTTTCTATTGTATTTTTCCCGATCAGTCCTGTCAGCAAGCATTTCTGACTCATGCTGGAGTCCTAAACACTCAGAGCTGCCAGCCTGCTTTGTTCACAGCCAAACAGGCTGTGAACAAAGCAGGCTGTCAGCTCTGAGTGTTCTCCTTTGTGAACAAAGCAGACTGGCAGCTCGTAGTGTTTAGGACTCCAGCATGAGTCTGAAATGCTTGCTGCCAGGACTGGTAGGGAGACCCCTAGTGGTCATTTCTTCAAAGTGGAAAATTAAATAGAAAGAAGCATATTTTTTAATAACATGCAATTGTAACGTTATTCTGCATACATTAATCTATAATATATCAAAAGTTTTTTTTTTTTTTTTTGATGAGAGGTACCCTTTAAGGCTGTGTTTTCCAAGCAGTATGCCTCCAGCTGTTGCAAAACTACAACTCCCAGCATGCCTGGACAGCATTTGGCAACAGGGGATAAGATGCTTGGAAAACACTGCCTTAAAGGGGTACTCCAGTGGAAAACAATTTTTTTTTCCATATCAACTGGTGCTAGAAAGTTAAGCAGATTTGTAAATGACTTCTATTAAAAAATCTTATTCTTTCCAGTACTTATCAGCTGCTGTATGCTCCAGAGGAAGTTGAGTTGTTCTTTCCTGTCTGACCACAGTGCTCTCTACTGACACTTCTGTCCATGTGAGGAACTGTCCAGAGTAGGAGCTCTTGTGCTCTGGACAGTTCCTGTCATTGACAGAAGTGTCAGCTAAGAGCACTGTGGTTAGGCAGAAAAGAACAACTCAACTTCCTGTGGAGCATACAGCAGTTGATAAGTACTGGAAGGATTAAAGAGTACCTGTGATCAAACCATATTTTCTAAACTAACTCAGATTATATTTCCTAACTTCTCCTAACACTCCTCCTGCCCTTAAAAAAAATTTCCAAACTTTTTTTCCTGGCAGGAGAAAGTGGGCGTTCCCCAGCAGGCGCGATGTCACTGAAGCCTACGAGAGCTGTGCCTCGCCATGCCCCGCATGCACTTCCTGAGTTTGGTCTCCTGCCAGGCCGGGAGGAGACCAAACTAACTGTTTGACTTGTGGCAGGGAACAGAACAGAGCCACCTAGTGGCCGTTTTTTCAATCACATTAAAAACAAATAAAGGTTGAAAATTTTAACAGCAAGTAAATAGCAAAGTGTCTTATAATTACATAAGGAACAATATATTAAAAGTTCCGTTTGGTGACAGGTACTCTTTAAGATTTTTTAATAGAAGTTATTTACAAATCTGTTTAACTTTCTGGCACCGGTTGATTAGTGCTTTCACTGTAGTGGTAGCATGAGACGGTATCTACAACCCACACAAGTGGCTCAGGTAGTGCAGCTCATCCAGAATGGCACATCAATGCGAACTGTGGTAAGAAGGTTTGCTGTGTCTGTCAGCGTAGTGTCCAGAGCCTGGAGGTGCTACCAGGAGAAAGGCCAGTACATCAGGAGACGTGGAGGAGGTCGTAGGAGGGCAACAACCCAGCAGCAGGACCGCTATCTCCGCCTTTGGAGCAGGAGGAGCACTGCCAGAGCCCTGCAAAATGACCTCAAGCAGGCCACAAATGTGCATGTGTCCACTCAAACGGTCAGAAACAGACTCCATTAGGGAGGTATGAGGGCCCGACGTCCACAGGTGGGGTTTGTGCTTACAGCCCAACACCGTGAAGGACATTTGGCAGTTGCCAGAGAACCAAGATTGGCAAATTCGCCACTGGCGCCCTGTGCTCTTCACAGATTAAAGCAGGTTCACAATGAGCACATGTGACAGACGTGACAGAGTCTGGAGACGCTGTGGAAAACGTTCTGCTGCCTGCAACATCCTCCAGCATGATCGGTTTGGCGGTGGGTCAGTAATGGTGGGGGGTGGCGAAGCCCTCCATGTGCTTGCCAGAGGTAGCCTGACTGCCATTAGGTACTAAGATGAGATCCTCAGACCCCTTGTGAGACCATATGCTGGTGCGGTTGGCCCTGGGTTCCTCCTAATGCAAGACAATGCTAGACCTCATGTGGCTGGAGTGTGTCAGCAGTTCCTGCAGGAGGAAGGCATTGATGCTATGGACTGGCCCGCCTGTTCCCCAGACCTGAATCCGATTGAGCCCATCTGGGACATCATGTCTCGCTCCATCCAGCAATGCCACATTGTACCACAGACTGTCCAGGAGTTGGTGGATGCTTTATTCCAGGTCTGGGAGGACATCCCTCAGGAGACCATCCTCCATCTCATCAGGAGCATGCCCAGGCATTGTAGGGAGGTCATACGGGCACGTGGAGGCCACACACATTACTGAGCCTCATTGTGACTTGTATTAAGGACATTACATAAAGTTGGATCAGCCTGTAGTGTGGTTTTCCACTTTGATTTTGAGTGTGACTCCATATCCAGACCTCCATGGGTTGATAAATTTGATTTCCATTGATAATTTTTGTGTCATTTTGTAAAGACGAAAGTATTTCATACGATTAGTTCATTAAATCAGATCTAGGATGTGTTATCTTAGTGTTTCCTTTATTTTTTTGAGCAGTGTATATAGATGGCTGTCAGGCCCAAGGCCTGATTATTAAAATCCTATATGTGTATTATAATTATAACTGTGTGTAATGGATTGTCCAGGACATGGGTGAGGGGTCATTCAGACGGTGTGTCCTTTTGTGTATTGCATGTGGGTTTACATCTCCTTTGAAGTCATGCACTCTGGTCCCATCATATAATCAACCAGATAAGAGGGCCAGGAAGAGAGATGCCCCCCTGGTAAGATCAGAGGGGAGGGGGGAATGGAGTCTTCCTCCAAAAAAGGCATATATAATATTTAACAATGCTGGACTCAGGGTGTTCAATGCTGGGCAAAAGCTGACAAGACCATCCTAAGAACAGCACTTTCTCTCATGGACTGATTTATCAGATTAAATGTTTAATTAATCAGCTCTGGTCTTTGATCTCTAAATATATGAGCTCACCTTTCTGACGGCAGCTCTGGTGTAAACACGTTTATCTAAGGGTTAATTTGGTGACTTGCTGGGACTAGTAGTGGATACCCAGAGGTCTGGTGGCTTTAACCCTTGCACCATCACACTCTCTCTAATGTCTTGGCTGGACCAATAGGGTGTGATCATGACAACTGGTGGCAGCGTCGGGATATATTTAGAGATTTTTAGTGCTTGCTGGATTTTACCTGTAAGGAAATCTTAGCACTAAAAAGAAATTGCAGACATCTTCTTGTGTGTAAATTCCAAAGACAGAGCTCAGTGCTGGTTTAAAAGACATACAAAAAGATTGCAAGACAGTTCTGTCCTCCCCATCTCCTGTTTTACCTCCTCTGTCTCATCTCGGAAATATGGAGGCATATCGCAAGCAGTCCAAGCCTGCACTGGAGCTAATGTGCCAAGAAAAGGACATCCCTACAGGAAAGAACAAGGAACAACTTATTGCTGATCTTGTGGAGTATGATGCCCGTGCAGAAGAGCTGAATGACATGAGACAAAGTCCTATAGCTGGAACTGCCATCCAAGGACTGATATCTCCTGGGGAGTACAACATTACTCCCCATCAGGACAGTACTCCACATGAGGCCTTGGCAGTGGCGTTGTTAGGGGGGTGCGTGGGGTGCGGGCCGCACCGGGTGACACCCTCTGGTGGGGTGACACCCTGTCCCAGCGTTCATCCCTGTCACAAGCTATTTTTGTATACTCAGTCTGCAGTGCAGAGGGAGCGTGCACACAGCGATTCTGTGGAGTTATCGGGCACTTACTCGGCTTCTCTTCCCCCTGATTGGCAGCTTTCTACTGCTCTGCTTGGGTCATGTGACACCAAAATATCACATGACCCCAGCAAGCAGGAAGTGCCTGGAGGATACAGGAGCCCAGCAGTGTTCTAAGGCAGGTAAGGTAAACTACCCCCCCACCATCCATGCCCACCCTTTTCCAGCATCATCCCTCCCCCCCTTCCCAGCACAATCCCAGCTCACCCCCCCCCCCCCACCCCTTTCTCACCAGGGGTGCCCCCAGCTGTTGCAAAACTACAACTCCTAGCATGCTGGGAGTTGTAGTTTTGCAACAGCTGGAGGGTTGGGAAACACTGACATAAATAAGTGTTTCCCAACCAAAGCAAAGCTACAATGCTGTCCATGCATGCTGGGAGTTGTAGTTTTGTAACAGCTGGAGGCACTCTGGTTGGGAAACACTGAGATAGGACATAGATCAGTGTTTCCTTAACAGGGTGCCTCCAGCTGTTCAAAACTACAACTCCCAACATGCTAAGCTTTGTAGTTTTGCAACAACTGGAGTCCCCCTGGTTAGGAAACATTGATCTATGTCCTATATCAGGGGTACTGAACTGGCGGACCATGGTCCAGATCCCGACTGCGTCCGCCAGTCATTCGGACCATCCGCTGGATCTCCCCTTATTCATTTGTAGCGGTGTCTTTAAGACGCCAATACAAATGAATAGCCGCGGCTTGGAGCAAGGGAGCGATGTGTCCCTGCCCGGCGCTTCTCCTATGATGCAGGTAGCACCATTAGCTGCCTGCATCATCTGCTCTGGCCAGGCCTGACTAGAAGAGGCCAGAGCAGCGGAGCAGTGCAGGACCTGGGACGGCGATCCTAAGCTCTCAGGTAAAAGTTTGCGTTCCCCCCATCTGTGACTCTCCAGTTATTGTAGAACTACAGCTACCATCATGACCTTTTGTCTGTGCATGATGGGAGTTGTAGTTTTACAACAGATGGAAAGTTACAGTGGCAAAGTTCATATGGGGGCACAGTGGCATTAATTCTGGGGCACAGTGGCATGATTAATTCTGTGGGTACAGTGGCATCATTAATTTTGTGGAACACAGTGGCATCCTTAATTCTGTGGGCACAGTGGCATCCTTAATTATGTGGTCACAGTGGCATCCTTAATTCTGTGGGCACAGTGGCATCCTTAATTATGTGGTCACAGTGGCATCCTTAATTCTGTGGGCACAGTGGCATCCTTAATTATGTGGTCACAGTGGCATCCTTAATTCTGTGGGCACAGTGGCATCCTTAATTATGTGGTCACAGTGGCATCCTTAATTATGTGGTCACAGTGGCATCCTTAATTATGTGGGCACAGTGGCATCATAAATTCTGTGGGCACAGTGGCATCCTTAATTATGTGGTCACAGTGGCATCATAAATTCTGTGGTCACAGTGGCATCATAAATTCTGTGGTCACAGTGGCATCATAAATTCTGTGGTCACAGTGGCATCCTTAATTTTGTGGGACACAGTGGCATCATTCATTCTGTAGGCACAGTGTCATCATTACTTCTGTAGGAACAGTGGCATCATCATTTCTGTGGGTGCAGTGGCATCATTAATTCTGTGGTCACAATGGCATCATTAATTCTGTGGTCACAATGGCATCATTAATTCTGTTGGTACAGTCGCATCATTAATTATATGGGTACAGTGGTATCACTTATTCTGTGGTCACAGTGGCATCATTAATTCTGTGGTCCCAGTGGCATCATTAATTCTGTGGTCACAGAGGCATAATTATTTCTGTGGGCACAGTGGAATCCTTAATTATGTGGGCACAGTGGCATCATAAATTGTGTGGTCACAGTGGCATCATTAACCCCTTAAGGACCCAGCCATTTTACACCTTAGGACCCGGCCATTTTTTGCACATCTGACCATTGTCACTTTAAACATTAATAACTCTGGAATGCTTTTAGTTATCATTCTGATTCCGAGATTGTTTTTTCGTGACATATTCTACTTTAACTTAGTGGTAAAATTTTTTGGTAACTTGCATCCTTTCTTGGTGAAAAATCCCCAAATTTGATGAAAAATTAGAAAATTTTGCATTTTTCTAACTTTGAAGCTCTCTGCTTGTAATGAAAATGGATATTCCAAATATTATTTTATTTTATTCACATATACAATATGTCTACTTTATATTTGCATCATAACATTTTCGAGTTTTACTTTTGGAAGACACCAGAGGGCTTCAAAGTTCAGCAGCAATTTTCCAATTTTTCACAAAATTTCCAAAATCACAATTTTTCAGGGACCAGTTCAGGTTTGAAGTGGATTTGAAGGGTCTTCATCTTAGAAATGCCCCACAAATGACCCCATTATAAAAACTGCACCCCCAAAAATATTCAAAATGACATTCAATCAGCATTTTAACCCTTTAGGTGTTTCACAGGAATAGCAGCAAAGTGAAGGAGAAAATTCACAATTTCCATTTTTTACACTCGCATGTTCTTGTAGACCCAATTTTTGAATTTTTACAAGGGGTAAAAGGAGAAAATGTATACTTCTATTTGTAGCCCAATTTCTCTCGACTAAGCACATACCTCATATGTCTATGTAAAGTGTTCGGCGGGCACAGTAGAGGGCTCAGAAGGGAAGGAGCGACAAGGGGATTTTGGAGCGTACGTTTTTGTGAAATGGTTTTTGGGGGGCATGTTGCATTTAGGAAGCCCCTATGGTGCCAGAACAGGAAAAAAAAAACCACATGGCATACCATTTTGGAAACTAGACCCCTTGAGGAACGTAACAAGGAATAAAGTGAGCCTTAATACCCCACAGGTGTTTCACGACTTTTGCATATGTAAAAAATGTAAAAAAAAAATTCAATAAAATGTGTGCTTCCCCCCCCAAAATTCAAATTTTTGCAAGGGTTAATAGCAGAAAATAGCCCCCAAAATTTGTAACCCCATCTCTTCTGAGTATGGAGGTACCCCATAAGTTGACATGAAGTGCACTATGGGTGAACTACAATGCTCAGAAGAGAAGGAGTCATATTTGGCTTTTTGAGAGCAAATTTTGCTCGGGGGCATGTCGCATTTAGGAAGCCCCTGTCACGATGCCGGCTGGCAGGTAGTGGATCCTCTGTGCCAGAGAGGGATTGGCGAGGACCGCGCTAGTGGACCGGTTCTAAGTCACTACTGGTTTTCACCAGAGCCCGCCGCAAAGCGGGATGGTCTTGCTGCGGCGGTAGTGACCAGGTCGTATCCACTAGCAACGGCTCACCTCTCTGACTGCTGAAGATAGGCGAGGTACAAGGGAGTAGACAGAAGCAAGGTCGGACGTAGCAGAAGGTCGGGGCAGGCAGCAAGGATCGTAGTCAGGGTGGATAGCAGAAGTTCTGGTACACAGGCTTTAGACACACAAAACGCTTTCACTAGGCACAAGGGCAACAAGATCCGGCAAGGGAGTGCAAGGGAGGAGACCAGATAAAGCCAGGGAGCAGGTGGAAGCCAATTAAGCTAATTGGGCCAGGCACCAATCATTGGTGCACTGGCCCTTTAAGTCTCAGGGAGCTGGCGCGCGCGCGCCCTAGAGAGCGGAGCCGCGCGCGCCAGCACATGACAGCAGGGGACGGGAACGGGTAAGTGACCTGGGATGCGATTCGCGAGCGGGCGCGTCCCGCTGTGCGAATCGCATCCCCAACGGCCATGACAGTGCAGCGCTCCCGGTCAGCGGGACTGACCGGGGAGCTGCAGGGAGAAAGACGCCGTGAGCGCTCCGGGGAGGAGCGGGGACCCGGAGCGCTAGGCGTAACAGTACCCCCCCCCCTTAGGTCTCCCCTTTTTTTTGTCCGGTGACTGCCTCCCCTGGGATGAGGACACCGGGAAGGAATGGATGGTTTCCTCAATGGCAGGCAGTACAGCAGGAGTAGGAATGGGGAGGGAGGGCAGAGGGTGAAGCTTGGCACGGGGCAGGGAGACACAAGGACGGGAGCCATGAGGGGACACAGAGGCTTGCCTGATGGGACTGGGAGGGGGGGAGAGGCATTTCCTGTGGCAGGCAGAGTCCCTAACGACCTTAGGGGGACCGGATACAGGAGGAACCACAGGGTCACGGCAGGGAGTACAGGGAACCGGTTTAAGGCAGTCCTTGGAACAAGAGGGACCCCAACTCTTGATCTCCCCAGTGGACCAATCCAGGGTTGGGGAATGGTGTTGAAGCCAGGGTAGTCCAAGGAGAATTTCGGAAGTGCAATTGGGAAGGACCAAAAATTCAATTTTCTCGTGATGAGGTCCGATGCACATTAGGAGGGGCTCCGTGCGGTAACGCACGGTGCAATCCAACCTGGCTCCGTTGACCGCGGAAATGTGGAGTGGCTTGACAAGACGGGTCACCGGAATGCGGAATTTATTCACCAAGGACTCCCGAATAAAATTCCCAGAGGCACCAGAGTCCAGGCAGGCCACGGCTGAGAGGGAAGAGCTGGCTGAAGTAGAAATCCGTACAGGCACCGTGAGACGTGGAGAAGCCGACTTAGCATCAAGAGACGCCACACCCACGAGAGCTGGGTGCGAGCGTGCGTTTCCCAGACGTGGAGGACGGATAGGGCAATCCACCAAAAAATGTTCGGTACTGGCACAGTACAGACAAAGATTCTCTTCCTTACGGCGATTCCTCTCTTCCAGGGTCAGGCGAGACCGATCCACTTGCATGGCCTCCTCGGCAGGAGGCCTAGGCGCAGATTGCAATGGAGACTGTGGGAGAGGTGTCCAGAGATCTAAGTCTTTTTCCTGGCGGAGCTCTTGATGCCTCTCAGAAAAACGCATGTCAATGCGAGTGGCTAGATGAATGAGTTCATGCAGGTTAGCAGGAGTTTCTCGTGCGGCCAGAACATCTTTAATGTTGCTGGATAGGCCTTTTTTAAAGGTCGCGCAGAGGGCCTCATTATTCCAGGATAGTTCAGAAGCAAGGGTACGGAATTGTATGGCGTACTCGCCAACGGAAGAATTACCCTGGACCAGGTTCAGCAGGGCAGTCTCAGCAGAAGAGGCTCGGGCAGGTTCCTCAAAGACACTTCGAATTTCCGAGAAGAAGGAGTGTACAGAGGCAGTGACGGGGTCATTGCGGTCCCAGAGCGGTGTGGCCCATGACAGGGCTTTTCCAGACAGAAGGCTGACTACGAAAGCCACCTTAGACCTTTCAGTAGGAAACTGGTCCGACATCATCTCCAAGTGCAGGGAACATTGCGAAAGAAAGCCACGGCAAAACTTAGAGTCCCCATTAAATTTGTCCGGCAAGGACAGGCGGAGGCTAGGAGTGGCCACTCGCTGCGGAGGAGGTGCAGGAGCTGGCGGAGGAGATGATTGCTGATGAAGTTGCGACTGAAGTTGGTGCACAATGGTGGACACTTCCGACAGCTGGTGGGTTAGATGGGCGATCTGTCGGGCTTGCTGGGCGACCACCGTGGTGATATCAGAGGCAACTGGCAGGGGAACCTCAGCGGGATCCATGGCCGGATCTACTGTCACGATGCCGGCTGGCAGGTAGTGGATCCTCTGTGCCAGAGAGGGATTGGCGAGGACCGCGCTAGTGGACCGGTTCTAAGTCACTACTGGTTTTCACCAGAGCCCGCCGCAAAGCGGGATGGTCTTGCTGCGGCGGTAGTGACCAGGTCGTATCCACTAGCAACGGCTCACCTCTCTGACTGCTGAAGATAGGCGAGGTACAAGGGAGTAGACAGAAGCAAGGTCGGACGTAGCAGAAGGTCGGGGGCAGGCGGCAAGGTTCGTAGTCAGGGTGGATAGCAGAAGTTCTGGTACACAGGCTTTAGACACACAAAACGCTTTCACTAGGCACAAGGGCAACAAGATCCGGCAAGGGAGTGCAAGGGAGGAGACCAGATAAAGCCAGGGAGCAGGTGGAAGCCAATTAAGCTAATTGGGCCAGGCACCAATCATTGGTGCACTGGCCCTTTAAGTCTCAGGGAGCTGGCCAGCACATGACAGCAGGGGACGGGAACGGGTAAGTGACCTGGGATGCGATTCGCGAGCGGGCGCGTCCCGCTGTGCGAATCGCATCCCCAACGGCCATGACAGTGCAGCGCTCCCGGTCAGCGGGACTGACCGGGGAGCTGCAGGGAGAAAGACGCCGTGAGCGCTCCGGGGAGGAGCGGGGACCCGGAGCGCTAGGCGTAACAGCCCCTATGGTGCCAGGACAACAAAAAATACCCACATGCCATACCATTTTGGAAACTAGACCCCTTGAGAAACATAACAAGGAATAAAGTGAGCCTTAATACCTCACAGGTGTTTCACGACTTTTGCATACGTAAAAAAAAAAAAAAACATTTCACTAAAATGTGTGTTTCCCCCCCCAAATTTCACATTTTTGCAAGGGTTAATAGCAGAAAATACCCCCCCAAAATTTGTAACCCCATCTCTTCCGAGTATGGAGGTACCCCATAAGTTGACCTGAAGCGCACTACGGGCGAACTACAATGCTCAGAAGAGAAGGAGTCATATTTGGCTTTTTGAGAGCAAATTTTGCTTGGGGGGCTTGTCGCATTTAGGAAGCCCCAATGGTGCCAGAACAGCAAAATAACCCCCACCTGGCATACCATTTTGGAAACTAGACCCCTTGAGGAACGTAACAAGGGGTACAGTGAGCATTTACCCCCCCACTGGTGTCTGTCAGATCTTTGGAACAGTGGGCTGTACAAAATTTTTAATTTGCGCAGCCCACTGTTCCAAAGATCTGTCAGACACCAGTGGGGTGTAAATTCTCACTGCACCCCTCATTACATTCCGTGAGGGGTGTAGTTTCCGAAATGGGGTCACATGTGTTTTTTTTTTTTTTTGCGTTTGTCAAAACCGCTGTAACAATCAGCCACCCCTGTGCAAATCACCTCAAATGTACATGGTGCACTCTCCCTTCTGAGCCTTGTTGTGCGCCCCCAGAGCACTTTGCGCCCACATATGGGGTATCTCCGTAGTCGGGAGAAGTCGCATTACAAATTGTGGGGGGCTTTTTTCCCTTTTACCTCTTGTCAAAATGAAAAGTATGGGGCAACACCAGCATGTTAGTGTAAAAAATTAATTTTTTTACACTAACATGCTGGTGTAGACCCCAATTTCACCTTTTCATAAGGGGTGAAAGGAGAAAAAGCCCCCCAAAATTTTTAAGGCAATTTCTCCCGAGTACGGCGATACCCCATATGTGACCCTAAACTGTTGCCTTGAAATACGACAGGGCTCCGAAGTGAGAGCGCCATGCGCATTTGAGGCCTGAATTAGGGATTTGCATTGGGGTGGACATAGGGGTATTCTACGCCAGTGATTCCCAAACAGGATGCCTCCAGCTGTTGCAAAACTCCCAGCATGCTTGGACAGTCAACGGCTGTCCGGCAATACTGGGAGTTGTTGTTTTGCAACAGCTGGAGGCTCCATTTTGAAAACAGTGGCGTACCAGACGTTTTTCATTTTTATTGGGGAGGGGGGCTGTGTAGGGGTATGTGTATATGTAGTGTTTTTTACTTTTTATTTTATTTTGTGTTAGTGTAGTGTAGTGTTTTTAGGGTACAGTCACACGGGCAGGGGGGGTTACAGCGATTTTCCCGCTGCGAGTTTGAGCTGCCGCGCAAAATTTGCTGCATCGCAAACTTGCAGCCTGATACTCACTGTAAGCCCCCTGCCCATGTGAATGTACCCTGTACATTCACAAGGGGGGGACCTCCAGCTGTTGCAAAACTACAACTCCCAGCATGCACAGTCTATCAGTGCATGCTGGTAGTTATAGTTTTTCAACAGCTGAAGGCACACGGGTTGGGAAACACTGAGTTAGGAAACAGACAATGTTTCCCAACCAGTGTGCCTCCTGTTGTTGCAAAACCACAACTCCCAAACATTCTCAGGCATGCTCGGAGTAGTAGTTCGGCAACATCTTTAGAGCCAGATGTTGCCGAACTACAACTTCCAGCATGCTTGGAGTTGTAGTTTGCAACATCTGGAGGACTACAGTTTGCAGACCACTAATACAGTGGTTCCCAATCTGTGCCCTTCCAGATGTTGCAAAACTACAACTCCCAGTATGCCAAAACTGTCCAGGCATGCTGGGAGTTGTAGTTCTGCAACATCTAAAGGGCCAGATGTTACAGAACTACAACTCCCAGCATGCCTGGACAGTAAGGGCATGCTGAGAATGTGTAGTTTTGCAACATCTGGAAGGGCACAGTGGTCTCCAAACTGTGGACCTCCAGATGTTGCAAAACTGCAACTCCCAGCATGTCCAGATGCCAAGGGCTGTCTGGGCATGCTGGGAGTTGTAGTATATAGGGTCCCAATACAGCAATGCATGTCGCTTTACGGCGACGTGCATTGCTGTAAAGGGCCCGACCGCGGCTGAAGATCTACTCACCTGTCGCCGCCGCCGCCATCTTCCTCGCCGGGATCCGGGTCTTCAGGGACGAGGTAAGTACCGGGGCCGGTCCCCAGCACTCCCCCGTCCCCCGCCGCGTCCTCCGGTCTTCCTCACGTCCTCTCCGGACTTCAAGGGGCCGGGCAGGACCGGAGGAAGTAACCGCCCCCCCTCCTGCGATTGGTCGGTTAACTAACCGACAGATCGCAGGGAATAGGAGGAGGTGGCCGGCTTGCCACCTCGCTCCTAGGCTCCAGCATGGTCCTGGCTGTCTGTGACAGCCGGGATCATGCGAAATTACCGGGCGGTCGGGTCCCAGAGACCCGATCAGCCCGGTATCGCCGCAGATCGCAAGGGCGATTTCCCTTGCGATTTGCGGCGATCGCCGACATGGGGGGCATACATGGCCCCCCTCGGCGTTTGCCCTGGATCCCTGCTAAAGGATTTCAGCAGGGATCCGCTTCCGATCTCCGCCGGGTGAGCGGCGGAGACCAGGAAAAGACATGACGTATGCATACGTCATGGGTCCTTAAGACCCAGGGTGTGATGACGTATGCATACATGAAGAGGTTAATTCTGTGGGGCACAGTGGCATCATTAATTCTGTGGGGCACAGTGGCATCATAATTTCTTTGGGTACTGTGGGATTATTAATTCTGTGGTCACAGTGGCATCATTACTTCTGGAGGCACAGTTGCATCATTAATTCAGGGGATACAGATGTGTCATTAATTCTGTGGTCACAGTGGCATCATTATTTCTGTGGTCACAGTGGCATCATTAATTCTGTGGTCACAGTGGTATCGTTAATTCTGTGGTCACAGTGGCATTATTAATTCTGTGGTCACAGTGGCATCATTACTTCTGGAGGCACAGTGGCATCATTAATTCTGGGGATACAGATGTGTCATTAATTCTGTGGTCACAGTGGCATCATTATTTCTGTGGTCACAGTGGCATCATTAATTCTGTGGTCACAGTGGTATCGTTAATTCTGTGGTCACAGTGGCATTATTAATTCTGTGGTCACAGTGGCATCATTACTTCTGGAGGCACAGTGGCATCATTAATTCTGGGGATACAGATGTGTCATTAATTCTGTGGTCACAGTGGCATCATTAATTCTGTGGTCACAGTGGCATCATTATTTCTGTGGTCACAGTGGCATCATTAATTCTGTGGTCACAGTGGCATCCTTAATTATGTGGTCACAGTGGCATCATAAATTCTGTGGTCACAGTGGCATCATTAATTCTGTGGTCACAGTGGCATAATTAATTCTGTGGTCACAGTGGCATCATTAATTCTGTGGTCACAGTGGCATCATTAATTCTGTGGTCACAGTGGCATCATTAATTCTGTGGGTACAGTGGCATCATTAATTCTGTGGTCACAGTGGCATCATTAATTCTGTGGTCACAGTGGCATCATTAATTCTGTGGTCACAGTGGCATCATTAATTCTGTGGTCACAGTGGCATCATTAATTCTGTGGTCACAGTGGCGTCATTCATTCTATAGGCACAATGGCTTCATTTTATCGTTTTAAGAGACACAGAGGTACAATTAGTCAGCGTTAGAGCATAGCATCTGCAAGTAATGTTGCAGGGGAATAGTGTGTGGCAGTAATATAACAGGGGCCCAGTGTGTGGCAGAATTATTTTCAGGGGCACAGTGGATGGCAGTATTATTTTAAGGGGCACAGTGGGTGGCAGTAATATACCAGGGGCACTGTGGGTGGCTGGTTTATATTCAGGGCAAAGTATGTGGTAGTATTATATTCAGGGATACAGTGTGTGGCAGTATTATATCCAGGGGTACAGTGTGTGGCAGTATTATATTCAGGGTTACAGTGTGTGGCAGTAATATACCAGAGGCACAGTGTGTGGCAGTATTATATTCAGGGGCCCAGTGTGTGGCAGTATTATATTCAGGGGCCCAGTGTGTGGCAGCATTATATTCAGGGGTACAGTGTGTGGCAGTATTATATTCAGGGGCCCAGTGTGTGGCAGCATTATATTCAGGGGTACAGTGTGTGACAGTATTATATTCAGTGGGTACAGTGTGTGGCAGTAATATATTCAGGGGTACAGTGTGTGGCAGTAATATACCAGAGGCACAGTGTGTGGCAGTATTATATTCAGGGGCCCAGTGTGTGGCAGTATTATATTCAGGGGTACAGTGTGTGGCAGTAATATATTCAGGGGGTACAGTGTGTGGCAATATTATATTCAGGGATACAGTGTGTGGCAGTATTATATTCAGGGGTACAGTGTGTGGCAGTATTATATTCAGGGGGTACAGTGTGTGGCAGTATTATATTCAGTGGGTACAGTGTGTGGCAGTATTATATTCAGTGGGTACAGTGTGTGGCAGTATTATATTCAGTGGGTACAGTGTGTGGCAGTATTATAATCAGTGGTTACAGTGTGCAGCAGTATTCAGGTTATACATCCTCCATACTTCAGTTGTTAGTTTGCTATTGCCTTCATGGCACTGAGGCCGCTAGGTGTGCACCAAGCCTTAGCATACAGCTTGGACCTTTACCGGATGGCAGACCTGGATAAGCGGCCCCTCACTAAAAATAGGTGAGTACCCCTGGTCTATATATATTCCCTATCTATCTATGTCAGTGTTTCCCAACCAGGGTGTCTCCAGCTGTTGCAAAACAACAACTCCCAGCATGTTGGGGTGACACCATTTTCTACCGGACCGGGTGACACCAACCCTAGCAACGCCACTGGGCCTTGGACTCTTATATGTGGACTGCCTTACAACACCTTGGGAATGTGGATGCCAATATGAAACTCCAACTGTTTCTCCAGTACCAAACTGCGGAGAGAGAGGCATGAGCGGCTGAGAGAGATGCACAGGCACGAGCCGCAGAGAGAGAGGCGGCAGAGAGAGAGGCCCAGCGGAGGCATGAACTGGAGGTTCTGAGGCTGAGAGGGGATGCTTTATCCACACGGAGTGATGTGCAGGATCAAGGAGACCACAAACCCCGCTTGGAACATTTCCCCATGTTGGAGAAAGATGGTGATCTGGATGTGTTCCTGAGGGGATTTGAAAAGGTTTGCCGGCAGTTCCATCTACCTAAGGAACAGTGGGGACGATATCTAACCCCACGGCTGCGAGGGAAAGCTCTGGATGGGTTTGCTTCGCTTCCCTCTGAGAGTGACCAGGACTATGAGGCAATAAAATCTGCCCTGCTAAAAAGTTTTAATCTGAATCCAGAGGCTTATCGGAAAAGATTTAGGACTTTGCAACAAAGCGCCACAGAAAGCTGCACTCAACATACAGGTCAGCTAAGGACTGCATTCAGGCAATGGACTGGGGGCCTACAAGTCACTACCTATGAGGCCCTGGAGGACTTGATGGTCCTGGATCAGTTTCTCCAAACACGGAGCTTGGAAGCCAGAGAGTGGATTTTGGACCGCAAGCCCAAGACAGCCATGGAAGCAGCAGAACTAGGAGATGACTTTGCCAACAACAGGGCGCCAGCAGCAAAGAGTGGATCTGCACAAGCTGGAGCAAGTACCTGGAGGGGAGCCACACAACCACAAAGCACCACCAGGTCAGCCGGGAAATTCTTGCCATCATCCCCAAAAGCAACAGGAGCCACATTGGGTCAGGGGGACACCCGCCGATGTTACAGATGCAACAATATTGGGCACCTCAGTGCCATTTGCCCCAACAAAAAGAATTCTCCACCAGTAGCTGGAGGACACACAGCCGTTCTTCTGGTGTCCGGAGCGGTGGAGAAAGGAGTGGATAACCTGCAGAGTGTAACTGTGGGTGACCGGGTGACAGTGGGTTTGCGGGATTCTGGAGCCTCCTTTACCTTGGTGCTGCCTGAAGTGGTGGATACAGAGGACATCATCCCTGGAAGAACCATGGCTTTAAAAGGAATTGGAGGTGTGCGGCCTGCTGTGCCCATGGCCCGTGTGTACCTGGATTGGGGTACAGGCAAAGGTTTGCGGGAGGTGGGGGTCTCTGAGGACATCCCTGTTAATGTTCTGCTGGGGAATGATTTGGGTCGGATGCTCTGTCATTATGCTCCAGAGGACACTACCTGCACACCGGCAGGGCTATGAGAGAGCCCTGTTCGTTCTGAGGTACTGTGTGAGACTTTTCGGAGACACTGTGAAATGTGGTGTCTGGGAGGGGGTGCAGAGGATTGATAATTGTTTACCTGTGACTGAACCAGTAATGTTTTCCAAAAGTGAAATAGGGTGTATTGTAAAATGTGGTGACAATGCATTGCCAATGCCAAAACCTAGTGGAGATGGGCTAGGGGGAGGGGTTGGTGGGCCCCTGGTGACATTTAATGATGAGGGACCAGCAGTGCGTGATATGTCCCAATCCTGTGAGCCTAAGGAGGAGGAGGGAAGGAGTGATAGCCCTGTGTATGATGCCTGTATTGTTATGTCTGGAACTGAGGGGGAGGAAGGTAAACCCCAGGGAGGCATACCAATGGTGGCAGTGGTAACGCGTCAGCCGCATGCCAGGGCTGCAGCTTTAAAAGGAAGGGAGGATGGTGATGCAAGGGGCAAGCTGTGTGACTTGCAAGCCCCAGCAGAGGAAGGTGGAGATGCTAGTTCACCTGGGGGAAATGTGCTCCCTGATACCACGAGATGGGGGGAGGGAAATGAGCATTTCCGGGAAGCTCTGCGCAGTGACCCTTCCCTTGAAGGGCTGAGACAACGTGCTGAACATACAGGTGTAGACACAGATGGGCATCGGGTATATTGGGAAAATGATATCTTGTACTGGGAGTCCCTTTCCAAAGGCATGCTAGGGGCCCAGGAGAGAGAAAGGCAGTTAGTGGTTCCTAGGCCGTACAGGAAAGAGCTGCTGAGGTTGGCCCATGAGACCCCCCTGGCAGGACATTTGGGAGTGGCCAAGACAAAGTCCAGGTTGGCACACAATTTCTACTGGCCAGGTATGGGTACTGCTGTTGCCAATTATTGTAGATCTTGTCGGGTCTGCCAGAGGGTGGGTAAGTCTGGGGATGTTACTCGTGTTCCCCTAGTTCCCCTACCAGTCATATCTGTACCCTTTGAACGAATGGCAGTGGATATTGTGGGACCTCTAGCTATACCCAGCAGCACAGGGAAACAATTTATTCTCACTGTGGTGGATTATGCAACTAGGTACCCTGAAGCTGTTGCCTTATCCTCTGTCCGGGCAGATAAGGTGGCAGATTCTCTGATCAGTATATTCTGCGGGGTGGGGTTCCCCAAAGAAATGCTCACTGATCAGGGCACACAGTTCATGTCCAATCTCATGCAAAGCCTCTGTAAAAAGGTGAATGTACAGCACTTGGTAACCCCATACCACCCCCAAACAAATGGTCTCTGCGAGAGGTTCAATGGCACCTTGAAACAAATGCTAAAAACCTTTGTAGAATCGGAGGGCAGAGACTGGGAAAAGTATTTACCCCATCTATTATTTGCTTACAGGGAGGTACCCCAAGAGTCTACAGGTTTCTCGCCCTTTGAGTTATTGTATGGTTGCAAAGTGCGGGGACCCCTAGATTTAGTTAGGGGAGAATGGGAAGGGGGGCCACTTGCCCCTGAAACTTCTGTGGTGGAGTATGTTCTGAGATTCAGGGCCAGGATGCAGGCGGTGACTGGGCTGGTACATGACAATCTCACAGCAGCACAGTCCAGGCAGAAGTACCCCATGCCCAGAATATGATCGCAATGCAAGGGACCGGGTCTATGAAGTGGGACAGAAGGTAATGGTTCTGAACCCCATTAAACAGAATAAGTTGCAGGCGGCCTGGGAGGGTCCCTTTACCATTTTATGGTTCCTAGAACCCACCACATATGTAGTAGCCCTTGATGAGAAAGGTCAGAGGCAGAGACAGTACCACATTAATATGCTGAAGGCATACTGTGACCCTGAGGAGGTGGTACTCAGTGTATGTAGTGCACCAGAGGAAGGGCTGGGTAGTGATCCCTTACTTGATCTAGTGGAGGAAGCTAAGAACCAGGGATCCCTTCAGGATCTGGAGATCAATCCACAGCTCTCAGATGAAAGGAGGAGGCAGCTTAATCAGGTACTAGGCCCCTTCAGTGCCACCTTTACTGGGAGGCCCGGGCGAACTACTCTAGCCATCCACATGTTGATACGGGGGCCCAGCCACCACTAAGGCTGGGTTCACACTACGTTTTGTCCCATACGGGAGCGCATACGGCAGGGGGGAGCTAAAAGCGCGCCTTCCGTATGTAACCGTATGCGCTCCCGTATGCCATTCACTTCAATGAGCCGACCGGAGTGAAACGTTCGGTCCGGTCGGCTCATTTTTGCGCCGTATGCGCTTTTACAACTGGACCTAAAACCGTGGTTGACCACGGTTTTAGGTCCGGTTGTAAAAGCGCATACGGCGCAAAAATGAGCCGACCGGACCGAACGTTTCACTCCGGTCGGCTCATTGAAGTGAATGGCATACGGGAGCGCATACGGTTACATACGGGAGCGCGAGCTTTTAGCTCCCTCCTGCCGTATGCGCTCCCGTATGGGACAAAACGTAGTGTGAACCCAGCCTAAGACAGGTAGTCTACCGGGTATCCCCAGAGGTAAAAGCCCATATACAGAAGGAGATCGAGGACATGTTAGAGCTAGGGGTAATTAAGAAGTCAAAAAGCCCCTGGGCCTCCCCAGTGGTGCTGGTGCCCAAAAAAGACAAATCCACTAGGTTCTGTGTGAATTACCGAAGGTTAAATGCTGTGACTACCTTTGATGCTTACCCCATGCCCAGAATAGATGAGTTACTTGATCAGCTAGCAGGTTCCCAATATGTGACTATCATGGATTTAAGCAGAGGGTACTGGCAGATCCCTATGACCCCAGAAGCCCAGGAGCAGTCAGCCTTTATCACTCCCTTTGGGTTGTTTGAGTGCTGTGTCATGCCTTTTGGGATGAAAAATGCCCCAGCCACTTTCCAACAACTGGTTGATCAGCTGCTAGAGGGCCACAGGGAATACGCCGTGGCATACTTAGATGATATTGCCATATTCAGTAACACCTGGGAGGAGCACCTGAGTCACCTGAGCAAGGTGGTAAAGCAAATAGCTGAGGCAGGGCTTACCATAAAACCCGTAAAGTGTCAAGTTGGCATGACAGTGCAGTATCTGGGGCATACAGTAGGAGGAGGGTCCCTACGCCCTGAGCCCAGTAAGGTGGAGTCTATTATGGCCTGGCCAATTCCTAAGACCAAAAAACAGGTCATGTCCTTTTTGGGGACTGCAGGGTATTATCGTAGATTTGTCCTTGATTATAGTAAGATAGCAAAACCTCTCACAGACTTGACAAAAAAGAAGGTGTCCAAGCAAATTACCTGGACTGAGGATTGTGATAAGTCCTTCATTGCCCTCAAGACTGCACTGTCCAACTCTCTGGTCCTCCAGGCCCCAGATTTCAGTAGGAGGTTTGTGGTAAAAACAGATGCTTCCAATTTTGGTCTGGGGGCTGTTCTTAGCCAAGTAAACTCCAATGGAGAAGAACACCCCATTCTCTACCTGAGTAGGAAGCTATTGCCTAGGGAAGTGGCCTATGCAAGGAATGTCTAGCTGTGGTCTGGGCTTTGCAAAAATTACAGCCATACCTGTATGGCAGGGATTTTACTGTCATAACTGATCACAACCCTCTACATTGGTTGGACAGAGTGTCAGGTAACAATGGCAAACTGCTTCGCATGAGTCTTATCCTCCAACAATATAATTTCACTGTCCAACACAGAAAAGGAAGCCTGCATCAAAATGCAGATGGATTATCGCGTCAGGGAGAAATAGACGGTTAATGGAGACAGATCTATCAGCCTGGAAGAGGCGAGATCTCTCTGTCTCCATCTTAAGGGGAGGTGTCAGGCCCAAGGCCTGATTATTAAAATCCTATATGTGTATTATAATTATAACTGTGTGTGATGGAGTGTCCAAGACAATAGTGAGGGGTCATTCAGACAGTGTGTCCTTTTGTGTATTGCATTTTATTGGGGGGGGGGGGGGGGGGGGTCTGGCTGTGTGTTTACATCTCCTTATAAGTTATGCACTCAGGTCCCATCATATAATCAACCAGATAAGAGGGCCAGAAAGAGAGATGCCCCCCTGGTGGGGAGGGGGGAATGGAGTCTCCCTCCAAAAAAGGCATATATAATATTTAACAATGCTAGACTCAGGGTGTTCAATGCTGGGCACAAGCTGACAAGACCATCCTAAGAACAGCACTCTCTCTCATGGACTGATACCATCATGCTGTAAGAACTTCATTTTTGCTTTCTGAACTTGTCTTGCTAAACTCTTTTATAAATTTTTGTAACTGTATGTCATTTGTTTATTTTTATGCATAGCACTGTGATATCTTTTATCAGATTAAATGTTTAATTAATCAGCTCTGGTCTTTGATCTCTAAATATATGAGCTCACCTTTCTGAGGGCAGCTTAGGTGAAACACTTTTATCTCAGGGTTAATTTGGTGACTTGCTGGGACTAGTAGTGGATACCCAGAGGTCTGGCGGCTTTAACCCTTGCACCATCACACTCTCTCTAGCATCTTGGCTGGACCGATAGGGTGTGATCGTGGCAATGGCTGTACAAAGTGAGCAGAAGATCACTTACCCACTTCCGTTCCTGGTCAGACCTGGTCCTGTGTAGTCCCGCCTCTAGTGATGATTCAGGCCGTGCCCCCCCAATTTAAAATAAATAGGTATGTCCCGATACTAGTATGGGGCCAGGGAAGACTGACCGGCTGGGTAAAGGGCCCGCTGCAGCTACTGGGGATATCCCTGCACTGCTCCTGGTCTGCGTATCATTAGCAGAGACAGGCAGAGCAGGGATAAAGAGTACCTCATTGGCTCCGCCCCCAGCACTGGAGAGGACGGGGCCGAGAGCTGACAGGTCTCCACGAAAACAGCAGAGAGGCCGCTTCATGTGAGGTGAGTGATGTCCCCGTGTCCTGCCTCTCTCCCCCCGATCAGCAGTATAACCCAGGGCTGAGTAATGTGTATGGTAGCAGTCCAGAGGGGTCACTTTCCCACCTCCAGTGTCCATCCACAGGTCACCAACAGGTCACATTATCAGAACAATTTTTGGGAAAAATCGCGGCAAAAATTGTGCGGTTTTACCGCAATTTTTCATAAATCGCAGTAAAACCGCGCAATTTTTGCTGCGATTTTTCCATAAATTGTTCTGGTAATGTGACCTGTTGGTGACCTGTGGACACTGGAGAAGGGAAAGTGACCCCTCTGGAAGGACAACATGTGAACACACTGCTAGTTTATCATTAACCCCCTTAAATCACATGTACAGGATCAGCTGCATATTTTTGCTGCATATTTTGTGCAGCTGATTTTGCAACCCATTAGCTTCAATAGGTAGCAAAATCAGCTGCAGAAAATATATAGCAGATCCTGTACGTGTGAACGTATCCTAAGGGCTCATTCAGGGGTGGATCCACAGTGTATTTTATGCTGCAGATCCCCCGACAATGGATCCTACAGTGCTGCCTCCATCTGTGCCTGCTCATAATGGCAATCCTCCGCTACGATTAGACACGCTTTGATGTGTATAGTCGCGCACATCATGGCCGCTCCTGCTCTCTGAGCTAGGCCGAGAGCAGCCGCGATGTGTGCGAGTATACACATCAAAGCGTGTCTGCTCGTAGTGGAGGATTGCTGTTTTGAGCAGGCACAGATGGAGGCAGCACTGTAGGGTCCATTGTTGGGGGATCCGCAGCGTAAAATATGCTGCGGATCCCTCCGTGTAAATGAGACCTAAGGACACAAGGCGTATGTGTACGGACGGTGCCTGCTCCCACTGTGTTGTATAAATCATTAGCTAGAACCCTCAGCTAATGCCAGACATCACCAATCAGGCTGATGTCTGACATTAACCCTTTAGATGCCGCTATCAAAGTTGATGGTAGTGTCCAAAAGTTTTAACGCCTTAAGGACCGAGCGTTTTTCCGTTTTTGCACTTTTGTTTTTTCCTCCTCATCTTTTGAAAATCATAACCCTTTCAATTTTGCACCTAAATATCCATATGATGGCTATTTGCGCCACCAATTCAACTTTATAATGACATCAGTCATTTTACCCAAAAATCTACGGCAAAAATGGAAAAATAAATCATTGCGCAACAAGAATATATGAAGATTTTAAATTACATTTTTTAAATTAAACATGTTCTGCACAGTGTGTATGTGTATATATGTGTGTGTGTATGTATGTGTGTGTGTGTATATATATATATATATATATATATATATATATAAAGGAATATGGGTGCACTACTGTGGTAGATGTAAACAATACATTGGCTATCCCTCAACACTGATGTTAAAATTGAGACATTCGCCAGTGTATCCTTATATGAAGGACACACCAGAGCCCGCACATCAACGCCAAGGTTTCTCAAATTGGTGCGAGACCTAACGCTAATCCTACCTGTGCTTGATAAGCAAAACAGGGGCCAGTGGGCAATTACAGCAGCATTCGGTTGACTCACAACTTCCTCCCAGATACCCTCCAGTGTTACTGAGCACACATGCAATGGGAGGAGGGAGGCAAGTTGCAAGCCCCACCTAAGTTGGCTGATATAGGTGCCTGGCCTCACAGGTGCTACCTTAATGCTGCCTTGTAGATATTCAAGGCGCATTCATTTTGGAGTTTACACACCTCCAAATATAAAATTTAAACAAACAACAAAAAACGTGGTCTCAAATGGCTGGAGGTGCTCAACCCCAAATGCGGTTGTGTATTTATACTGGGGGAGCAGATCCTGCCCTTGTAGTCCGTTGCTAAGGGCGATCCCCAGCATAAAAATGCATACAATGGAGGATGCCTGCAGCGGACTACAAGTGCCACAATAGAATCCTACACCAGATAGACGGTGTGGATGTGTAACAATTAGAATGCAATGCAGGAATATGGGTGCACTACTGTGGTAGATGTACACAATGACATTGGCTATCCCTCAACACTGATGTTAAAATTGAGACATTCGCCAGTGTATCCTTATATGAAGGACACACCAGAGCCCGCACAATTGTTTAAATTTTATATTTGGAGGTGTGTAAACTCCAAAATGAATGCGCCTTGAATATCTACAAGGCAGCATTAAGGTAGCACCTGTGAGGCCAGGCACCCATAATAGCCAACTCAGGTGGGGCTTGCAGCTTGCCTCCCTCCTCTCATTGCATGTGTGCTCAGTCACGCTGGAGGGTATCTGGGAGGAGGTTGTGAGTCGACCGAATGCTGCCGTAATTGCCCACTGGCCCCTGTTTTGCTAATCAAGCACAGGTAGGATTAGCGTTAGGTCTCGCACCAATTTGAGAAACCTTGGCGTTGGTGTGCGGGCTCTGGTGTGTCCTTCATATAAGGATACACTGGCGAATGTCTCAATTTTAACATCAGTGTTGAGGGATAGCCAATGTCATTGTGTACATCTACCACAGTAGTGCACCCATATTCCTGTATTGTATTCTAATTGTTACACATCCACACCGTCTATCTGGTGTAGGATTCTATTGTGGCACTTGTATTCCGCTGCAGGCATCCTCCATTGTATGCATTTTTATGCTGGGGATCGCCCTTAGCAACGGACTACAAGGGCAGGATCTGCTCCCCCAGTATAAATGCACAACCGCATCTGGGGTTGAGCACCTCCAGCCATTTGAGACCACGTTTTTTGTTGTTTGTTTATATATATATATATATATATATATATATATATATACATACACGCACACACGTTTTAAAATTGCCCCCCTAAATATGAGTGCTGGAGACGCCACTGCATATAAGGGCTTATTTTTTGCATCACCAATTGCACTTTGTAATAACACCAATCATTTACAAAATCATAACAAAATCTATGGCAAAACAAAAAAAATATTTTGTTGTGTGAAATTGAAAAAAAAACTAAAACAAACGCCATTTTGTAAATTTTGGGGGCTTCTGTGTCTACGCAGTGCACTTTTTGGTAAAAATGACACATTCTCTTTATTCTGTAGGTCTGAACGGTTACAAGGATACCCCATTTATATAGCTCTTATTTTATTTAACTACTTAAAAAAAATTATAACTTCATTCACCAAAATTACAGTAGCGTGATCTGTAGATTTTATCGGTATCATTTTTGTTTTGATGAGACTTTTTGATCGCTTTTTATAAATTTATTGTGTATGAAGTGACCAAAAATGCATAATTTTGGACTTTGGTATTTTTTTATGTGTATGCCATCGACCGTGCGGTTTAACTAACATATTATATTTTAATAGTTCATAGACATTTACGCACGCGGTGTTACCACATATGATTATGTTTATTTTTTATTACATTATTTTATTATATTATTATTATGTTACTTTTATTAACTGTCTTTTTACACTTTTTACTTTTTGTTTTTAGTCCCCATAGGGGGCTATACCACGCAAACTTGTGATTGCATACACTGTTCAATCAGCATTATTGGTGCTCTGCTGCTCTAGCCTGCCATAGCTGGCTGGAGTTTCAGAGCACTGATCAGATCGCGAGGCGTCAGGTAAGGGCCCTCCTTCCGTCCACTCAGCTGATCGGAACATCGAGATTTCCTTAAAACAAGTCAAAATGAGGCTCAATAGTGTGTGTGGCCTCCACGTGCCCGTATGACCTCCCTACAATGCCTGGGCATGCTCCTGATGAGGTGGTGGATGGTCTCCTGAGGGATGTCCTCCCAGACCTGGACTAAAGCAACGTGGCGTTGGTGGATGGAGCGAGACATGATGTCCCAGATGTGCTCAATCGGATTCGGGTCTGAGGAACGGGCGGGCCAGTCCAGAGCATCCATGCCTTCTTCTTGCAGGAACTTCTGACACACTCCAGCCACATGAGGTCTAGCATTGTCTTGCATTAGGAGGAACCCAGGGCCAACCGCACCAGGATATGGTCTCACAAGGGGTATGAGGATCTCATCTCGGTACCTAATGGCAGTCAGGCTACCTCTGGCAAGCACACGGAGGCCCCCAAAGAAATGCCACCCCACACCATTACTGACCCATTGCCAAACCGGTCATGCTGGAGGATGTTGCAGGCAGCAGAACGTTCTCCACGGCGTCGCCAGACTTTGTCACGTCTGTCACGTGCTCAGTGTGAATCTGCTTTCATCAATCTTGGTGTTCTCTGGCAAATGCCAAACGTCCTGCAGGGTGTTGGGCTGTAAGCACAACCTCCACCTGTGGACATCAGGCCCTCATACCACCCTCATGGAATCTGTTTCTGACCTTTTGAGTGGACACATGCACATTTGTGGGCTGCTGGAGCTCCTTTTGCAGGGCTCTGGCAGTTCTCCTCCTGCTCCTCCTTGCACAAAGGCGGAGGTAGCGGTACTGCTGCTTGGTTGTTGCCCTCCTACGGCCTCCTCCACATCTCCTGATGTACTGGCCTGTCTCCTGGTAGCGCCTCCATGCTCTGGACATTACGCTGAGAGACACAACAAACCTTCTTGCCACAGCTCACATTGATGTGCCATCCTGGATGAGCTGCACTACCTGAGCCACTTGTGTGGGCTGTAGACTCCGTCTCATGCTACCACTAGAGTGAAAGCACCGCCAGCATTCAAAAGTGACTGAACCATCAGCCAGGAAGCGTAGGAACTGAGAAGTGGTATGTGGTCATCACCTGCAGAACAACTCCTTTATTGGAGGTGTCTTGCTAATTGCCTATAATTTCCACCTGTTGTCTGTTCCATTTGCACAACAGCATGTGACATTGATTGTCAATCAGTGTTGCTTCCTGAGAGGACAATGTGATTTCACAGAAGTGTGATTGACTTGGAGTTACATTGTGTTGTTTAAGTCTTCCCTTTATTTTTATTTTTTGGAGCAGTGTAGCAGATATTCTACACCCTCTAGCTGAGGGACAACTAAAAATTAAAGACTCAACAAGCAGAAGAGAAAACTGGTAGAAAATGACATATACAAATGCTATATACTGCTTATCATGAAAATGAAAAATACCTGAAAGTGTGGATATGCTTAAAGAATAATGGGAAAAGATGCAAACTTGATCGCCTCCACCAGATTTAGTAACATTTATTGATGTAGCACCAACATATTCCATAGCATTGTACTGGGAATATGTTCACTCACTCTCTCTCACTTCTACACCACACACTCAATAAAGTCAAGTTATAGGGACCATTAGCCCTGGTATAGTCATATACTGTCTGAGACTTGACTGGACTACAAACCTTGAGGTCAATCCTTGTCAGTATATTAACGTCACTATGTAGCTCTTATTTGGGGCCAATATCCAGCTGGAATGCGGAAGATTTGGAAACTGTTCCTTTATGCTTGAAACATTCTCCACACTGTACGACTTTAACAAGGGAAGTCCATTAAACAGTGAGGTATCCAGATAGGTGATGTGAAACGGGGGTGTTGTAGGCATTTGGCACGATCTGTCCTTGACACTACAATGGGTTATTGTCAGGCTTTGTTCTTGGGTGGTTTCAGCTTGGACACGAAGGTACCTGAGCCCCAGGATGGCCAGATACTCTGTTGGGAGAGTAATTGCTCCACACAATGATAGTTTTAGGTTATGTACGATGGTAAAGTTAACCAACCTTGCCAGGGTGGTTGTGTCAGAGAACCAGATGGTCAGGTCACCATTGTAGCTCAGCCTGGAAACTGTTTTGTTTTTTGGAAGGGTAATGGTTTTACAGTTACACATCAGGTTGGCCAGACTATAGTCACAGCTTTGGATGTCAAATGAGCAACTACAGTTCCGGAAATTGTTGTCCTTGAAAAATATCAGTGTATGGTTCTGGCTGTGTACAAGGTGCTTAATAATACAGAGGTTCAGGAAGCCGAGTAAGAAGAACTGGTATTTTTGGCAGGACATTGATATCCTAATCTCATAGGGTTCAGGCTTTAAATGGTGCAACTCCGTCCATCAGCAGAATGCAGGGGTCGATCGTGATCTAGAGAGAAAATAAAAAAGACACTTTACAAAGACTGAAAAGTGTTTCTGTCAATTTAAAAGGTTTATAAAAACTTGGACATCTCTGTTTTGATTATATTAATCCACCGTGACGAGGTGATTTCTGGGCCATCACTGCAGTTATTGAACCATTTCACTTCAATGGAAGCTCTGCCGCCACTACACAATGAACACAGCCCCACCTTTGTGGAAGAGTTGGCTTTCCCAGCCTGTTTTAAGCCTCCTACACAGCTGTTTCTGTTTCAATTAATAACTGTTTTTCAACCTACAGACTACAATATTGTAAATGCCGAGCAGGTATAGAATAGTTTTTCCTTGCCCCTGAATGGTGGCATACTTCATAACTATATCATTAGAGTCATAATAGGCTAGCGTGAATAAAGGCCCAATTGGTGAGAAGACATTATCATGGAAAGACAACTTCTATTATTCCCCTCTACAGTGATAGCAAATCCATACATGTTTCTCAGCTGGAAACCCCCCACTTCCAGCTTCTCCACATTGATGCGCAGGCCTGCTATCTATCTATCTATTAGTGTCTGGCGTGAATATTCGCATTTTGAATTTTTATCGCAAATATTGCAAAAATATTCGCTATATATTCGAAATGACAAATATTCACTTTTTTCAGCATATGCGCATATTCCTTCTTTTCACTTGTGGGCCAATTAGAATGATGCAAATCCACTTGTCAGAGGTTATCAACAACATCCCTAGCAACCAATAGTAAAGTTGCCCACCCCCTCACTGTTTTCTTCCTCCACTACGCGAATATGCGAATATAATGAATACGCAAAATTTGCGAATATAGGATATAGAATATATATATTCGCGAAATATTGCGAACTTGAATATGATCATTGCCGCTCATCATTATCTATCTATCTATGTGGTAGCCAGTATGGGAGTTGTACCCCCGTACCTCTGCGGCCCTGTCCAGCAGCCTCCCTACAGTGACCCCTGGGCCCCCACTACACCTGTCCCCTTGTGTATATATATATATATATGCCTGTATTATATTGTATAATTTTTATAACAGGTGTTATAGCTTTAAGAATTGTTAACATGTGATTAACCAGTTGTCATCTGAGTGTAACCCAGTGAGGTATCAGTGACCATGTGACCTTAGGGTGACCTATGGGACCCCTCAGAGTCTTCCCCATATATTCCCTGGGTGGAGCCTCTGCTCTCTCTCTCTTCCTGCTTTTGCTGAATTGCAGCAAGGCCAAGTCCAAGAGTCCATAGGAGGCCTCAAGTCAGTCAAGCAGCCACAAGTCCACAAGTAAGCTACATTTGGAGTATAGTCAGTCCCACTCAAGTCAGTCATAGTCAAAGTCATCTGTCTTAAATCAGCGTGGCCTGCATCAATATTGTCCCAGTTCACTGTTACGCTGAGCGCTCCGGGTCCCTGCTCCTCCCCGGAGCGCTCGCGGCGTTCTCCTCTCTGCAGCACCCCGGTCAGACCCTCTGACCGGGAGCGCTACACTGACACTGACGATGGGGATGCGATTCGCATAGCGGGACGCGCCCACTCGCGAATCGCATCCCAAGCCACTTACCTGTCCCGGTCCCCGGCTGTCACGTTCTGGCGCGCGTGGCTCCGCTCTCTAGGGCGCGCGCGCCAGCACTATAAGATTTAAAGGGCCAGTGCACCAATGATTGGTGCCTGGCCCAATCAGTCTAATTAGCTTCCACCTGCTCCCTGCTCATATAACCTCACTTCCCCTTCCCTTCCTTGCCGGATCTTGTTGCCTTGTGACAGAGAAAGCGTTTTGTGTATGTCCCAATCCTGTGTTCCAGACCTTCTGCTGTTGCCCCTGACTACGACCCTTGCTGCCGGCCCTGACCTTCTGCTACGTCCTACCTTACTCTTGCCTTGTCCTATTGTACCGCACCTATCTCAGCAGTCAGAGAGGTTGAGCCGTTACCGGTGGATACGACCTGGTTGCTACCGCCGCAGCAAGACCATCCCGCTTTGCGGCGGGCTCTGGTGAATACCAGTAGCAACTTAGAACCGGTCCACCGGTACGGTCCACGCCAATCCCTCTCTGACACAGAGGATCCACCTCCAGCCTGCCGAATCCTAACATTCACTACAAGTTCCAGTAAGCCCTGAGATCTCTGAAGTCACCGGTCACCTCCGTGGGCCTGGCTAAGCTGTATAGACTGTTCCATCTGTCACTCAGTAAAGCTACTGTTGTCTGTAACTTGGCGTCTGAGTCATTATTGCCCCCGTGCCTAGCCCAGGATCCAGCGGTATACCTTCAGGTGGTATTGAGGATAAACCATGCCCTGGCGTCATGAATACAAGGGGTTAATACCATCTGCCCCTAGGTTAATTGCATCTGCCCTGCATCACACCCTCTACGACATATCTATCTATCTCAAATCTATCTATTCCATATCTATCTATCTATCTATGCCATCTCTTTCTTCAGTGCTCTTTATAGGAGTCGGTGGTATTTCAGGCTTGTAGGGCACACTGTAAGCTTTGGCCATGGCATCTCAGTTGTTTTCGGTGCCTCTTGGCACATGCCATATATATATTCCTTACCCGCTCTAGTCATCTGTCCTCGGCTCAGGTTACCCTGTGGATGTGCGGATGCCACTGCTCTCCTGAACTGCTCTCCACTGCTGAACACTGTAGCATTCTAGGAGTTTTTCTCTGGTTTTCCTGTATTTCTGTTGTTTTTTTCCCTTGATCTATCTTTGGTTCCTCTGCCACGCAGCAACACCAGTAGCAGGAAATGAATCTCAGAAGTTTCTGGCTAACAACCATGTGTTAGTTAAAGGAGCAATGGTTGTGAGTGCAGACAGCATGGATTATGTGGTTATATTGTGTATATCGCTTTTTGTTATAGCAGAGAAAACACCTAGAGATGGAGTGACTCACACGGGACGCTGGGAATGGTTACGTAACAGTCGGCAGCAGCTTCAGCTATAGGAATTTATGTATTCTTTCTTCTTAAAGAGGTGCCCAAAATTCTGTATCATGTGTCCACAGGTTAATTATATGGTATAGCGTATACTGTACCTTATGCAGATATGTAATAGTCAAATCTGACTGCTTACCTATATTCTAGGGGTCGTGGTCTCCAGAATGTGGTCTCCAGCTGTTGCAAAACTACAACTCCTAGCATGCCCGGACAGCCAAAGGCTGTGGAGGGGCAGGGTGCTGACCAAGTAAAAAAGAAAAAGAGGGCGATAGAAAACACAATGAGGGGCATTTACTAAGGGGTTTAGTCATTTTTTCTGACTATTTTTGGCGCAAAATTGTCGCAATTGCGTCTACCCTATTTTTTGTGCGACTTTCTCTAGCAAGAGCTAGAAAGTCAAAAAAAATTTCCCACTTAATTTACGCAAGTTTTCAATTTTTACTTGCAGTGGTCAGGAATTTATTAACTGAGACCGTCGCAGTTGCGCAATAAACTGTCACAACGGCCGTAAAAAATGACTAAATTTACTCCAGCTCCAACATGGAGCAGGAAAAGCTACTGCCGCCCCGGGCTCCGACATACTTTCTCCCCGCTACCCTCACTGCGCTACCGGGACACTGCAGTGATTTACATCCCACCCCTCTCACCTGCCAGCTCCACACAACTCCCATCTGTCTGCTGTTGCAAGACTACAAGTCCCAGCATGCCCTTACAGTGAGGACACGCCGGGAGTTGAAGTCTTGTAGCAGCGGGAGCTGAGCGGGGCGGGCGAGAGACAAGGGGGGGGGGGGGGGGGGGTAGCGGGGAGGCCGTATGAGGAGCCCGGGCGAGAGACAAGGGGGGGGGGGGGGGGTAGCGGGGAGGCCGTATGAGGAGCCCGGGCGAGAGACAAGGGGGGGGGGGGGGGGGGGGTAGCGGGGAGGCCGTATGAGGAGCCCGGGCGGCTGCACTGTAATCTCAGCCTGGGCTCCTGCCCTGAGAGCCAAAGGCTTTGGCTGTCAGGGCATGCTGGGTGTTGTAGTTTTGCAACAGCTGGAGGGCCACAGTTTGCAGACCACTGGTTTGTGGTCTGTAAACTGTAGTCCTCCAGCTGTTGCAAAACTAAACAGCTGAAGGGGACCGGCGAAGACGTTCACTTACCCTTCCGAGGCTCCAGCGACGATCGGTGACGGAGATCGTCGGGCGGCACTGTCGCGCGACAATGTCGTGCGGCGCTGGATCCTACCGAAGCCGGTAAGTTGCCCAAGCTTCCCAACCAGGGTGCCTCCAGATGTTGCAAGACTACAACTCCCAGCATGCCTGGACAGCCTTTGGCTGTCCAGGCATGCTGGGAGTTGTAGTTTTGTAACATCTGGAGGCAACCTGGTTGGGAAACACTGGCCTAAAACAGTGTTTCCCAACCAGGGTGCCTCCAGATGTTGCAAGACTACAACTCCCAGCATGCCTAGACAGCCTTTGGCTGTCCAGGCATGCTGGGAGTTGTAGTTTTGCAACATCTGGAGGCACCCTGGTTGGGAAACACTGGCCTAAAACAGTGTTTCCCAACCAGGGTGCCTCCAGATGTTGCAAAACTACAAGTCCCAGGTTGGGAAACACTTTGCCCGGCCTCCGCCCCACCTTACTGTAAGGGCATGCTGGGAGTTGTAGTCCTGCAGCTGGGGGCAGGGGACGAGCTTGTCACTTGCCCACACATCTCCTGCACCACACAACTCCAACTCCCAGCATGTCCTTACTGTAAGGGCATGCTGGCAGTTGTAGTCGTGCGGGGCGGGAGATGTGTGAGCAGGTGATAATAAATGTACTAACCCATTTTTTTTTCTTCTCATTTCAGATCCGTGTATCCTGTGGACTCCTTCGGATTCGGTGGACTACTTCGATGACCAGCGTTTTTCTTTGTTTGATTTTAATAAAATGGTTAACAAGGGCTTGTGGGGGAGTGTTTTTTGTAATAAAATTTTTTTTAAACCTGTTGTGTTTTTTCCTTACTTTACTAGACAGGCTTAGTAGTGGAAGCTGTCTTATAGACGGAGTCCATTACTAAGCTGGGCTTAGCGTTAGCCACAAAAACAGCTAGCGCTAACCCCTAATTATTACCCCGGTACCCAACGCCACAGGGGTGCCGGGAAGAGCCGGTACCAACAGGCCTGGAGCGTCAAAAATGGCGCTCCTGGGCTTAGGCGGTACCAGGCTGGCGTTATTTAGGCTGGGGAGGGCCAGTAACAATGGTCTTCGCCCACCCTGGTAACGTCAGGCTGTTACTGTTTGGTTGGTATTTGGCTGAGAATGAAAATAGGGGGGACCCTATGCGTTTTTTTAAATAAATAATTAAATATTTTAAAAAAACACATAGGGTCCCCCCTATTTTTATTCTCAGCCAAATACCAACCAAACAGTAACAGCCTGACGTTACCAGGGTGGGCGAGGACCATTGTTACTGGCCCTCCCCAGCCTAAATAACGCCAGCCTGTTACCGCCTAAGCCCAGGAGCGCCATTTTTGACACTCCGGGCCTGTTGGTACCGGCTCTTCCCGGCACCCCTGTGGTGTTGGGTACCGGGGTAATAATTCTGGGTTAGCGCTAGCTGTTTTTGTGGCTAACGCTAAGCCCGGCTTAGTAATGGACTCCGTCTATAAGACAGCTTCCACTACTAAGCCTGTCTAGTAAAGTAAAAAAAACAAACACAACAGGTTTAAAAAAAATTTATTACAAAAAACACTCCCCACAAGCCCTCGTTAACCATATTATTAACATCAAGCAAAGAAAAACGCTGGTCGTCGAAGTAGTCCACTGAATCCGAAGGAGTCCACAGGATACACGGATCTGTAGAAGAAGTAACCAAAAAAAAAGTGTAAGTACATTTAGGGAGAAAAAAACTGTGTTAAAAAAATGTAATAAACACACACACACACTAAACCCCGTTTACCACTATTCTGAGCCATGACTACAATTTAGTTATTGAATTATTTAGATGTGGTGAAAAAGCTAAAAAAAACTCAAAAACAAAAGATCCAGAAGGAAACCTAGCAGCCAAACCTATTCAGACAGCAGGAAAAAGGAACAGACTATTTTTTCTACTACATGAAGTAAATTTCCCACTTTTGCCTATGTGTGCCAAATGTATTAATGCCGTGCAACAATTTAGTAAATTTGTCGCACATAGTCAAAAATGAAGTAGAAAAAAACAGGGTAAAAACCAGACTACATAGTAAAAGATTAGTAAAGGCCCCTCTATGTGAATTCAAATAGAGAAAAAAAACATACATGGTTGCACATCTACAACATGCACATTGATCTAGTGCTTCTCAGCAAAATTTATTAAAGGAGTACTCTAGTGCAGAATATTTCTGCTCCATCCTGCCCGGGCTGCAAAATAAATGAAAATGAACCATCACTCACTTCCCTGGGTTCCCGCGGAGCGTCACTACAGCTGATCGGTCCTCCAGTGCATCTCCTTCATACTTCCAGGTGTAATGAAGCGTCACATGGTGCTCAGCCTATCCCTGGCCGCTGTGATGTTCAGCCTCGGCCGGCGATAGGCTGAGCGCCATGTGACGCTTCATTACACCTGGAAGTATGAAGGAGATGCACTGGAGGACCGATCAGCTGTAGTGACGCTCCGCGGGAATCCAGGGAGGTGAGTGATGGTTCATTTTCATTTATTTTGCAGCCCGGGCAGGATGGAGCAGTAATACTCTGCACTAGAGTACTCCTTTAAACTAACAGGTCGTTAGTGTACTTTATGATCATGAAGTGCAAGTCCGCTAGCCACGTCACGGCCACCTGTAAGTAGCGTGTCCCTAACATCCCTAGCATAAAATGGCGCTGCACTGAGCAGTGACCTCCACCACCGCAACACCACTGGCAACTGGCAGAGCAGCCCCAACGCCACCCAACCAGACCCTGGGCCGTGCCTCCCCACAGACATGGTGCCGCGGCAGCATTGGACGCCGCACAGCTCCAGTGTGAAAAGGTGACAAAGCTCATTTACCATGTGTTCCCAATAAAAGACTGGGAGACTGCCGGAAAGAATAGGGCCCTTTGCAGCTTCCTGGCAATTTATATAGGCCTGGGCTGAGGGAGAGAGGCAGAGTGGAGACCAAGTAAAAACAAAAAAAGAGGGGGATAGAAAACACAATGTGAATTTCCCTAGATAAGATATGTGCTTTCTGAAACCTGGTAGATCCATACAACAGGTACATTGGAGAAATATAGTATATATATATATATATATATATATATATATATATATATATATTTATATATTATATATAATCCCGACCACCATTCCTGTCTCACAAATTCTATACATGTTGAAACATATGACCCGCCTAAGTTTCCTGGCCATGTCAGACAATCACTGGGGGTCTCAGACAATGGACCTGCCTTGTGCTGGATTCACTGTATAAAGATGTCACCATAAAGAGGTTGTCCAGTAAAAAAAAATAATTTATTCCCTATCTACAGGAAAAGGGATAATTGTCTGATCGCAAGGGTCCGACAACTGGGACCCCCAACGTAATCTCCAGAAAATGGCCTTGGCTCTCTGTAGACAGTGTGGTGAGGATGGGATGAGGGCATATGGCATTAACCCCTTGTGTTCGTGACGCCGGGACATGGTTTATCCTCTACACCACCGGAAGGTATACCGCTGGATCCTGGGCTAGGCACAGGGGAAAATAATGACTCCAACGCCAAGTTACGGAACAACAGTAGCTTTACTGAGTCAGACAGCTGTAACAGTCTATACAGCTTGGCTAGGCCCAAGGAGGTGACCAGTGACTTCAGAGACCACAGGTCTTGCTGGGACTTATAGTGGACAATTTGATGCAGGGGCCACGCTGACTTGAGACAGACTTGACTTGGGCTGACTTGACTGAGACTGACTATGACAGACTTCACCCCGTTTGTAGATTACCAGGTTTTGACGTTCACCTGTGGGGCAGTAGACTTGTGGATATCCGTGGCTGCATGGTAGACTTTGGGCCTTCTTAGGACACCAGACACTCTCTCAGGACTTGACCTCACTGTAGCTCAGCAAAGACTCAAAGAGAAAGAGGAAGATCCACCCAGGGCTTATATGGGGGAGACTCTGGAGGGGTCCCATAGGCCACCCTGTAGGTCACATGGTCGCTGGTACCTTCCCTGGTGTCAATCACATGACAATACTTAAAGGCATATGGCAAATTATGTACATTACATTAGATAACATGGATGTTTAATACTGAACACAGAGTATAAGTACCGGGTTTGTGTGTGTACCAGTGGTCACAGAATGGAGTCTGCATGACAGGGCAGCTAGGGTACAGGGGTGCAACTCCTGTACTGGGCCACCACAATAGCGCACTCTCCATTCACTTCTATGTGAGCAGCAAAGACACCTGAGTCCAGCACTCGGACATCTCTGTCGCTCCCATACAAATGATCGAAGCGCATGCCGTCTACAGCACACGCTCTCTCTGAGAGACGGAGCCCCCGTCTTTTATTATTTAGTACAGTGTTTGCCAACTGGGTTGCCCCCAGCTGTTGCAAACTACAACCCCCAGCATTGCCGGACAGCCTTTGGCTGTCCGAGCATGCTGGGGGTAGTAGTTTTGCAACAATTGGAGGCTCCCTGTTGGGAAACAATAGTTTAGTTCATATGACAAGGTTATGTGGCTCCTTTCTTCCCATATGGACAGGTCACACAGTTCTGCCTTCCTTCCATGCATCCTTGTTCCTATAGTTGTATATTGTTGTTCCATACAGGTTTTTCGCTTTCTGCCTGTTTAGTAGGAGAGAGTGACAGAAAGAAGCTTTCTCTGGCTTTAATGCCCAACAATAAGAAGGATTAAAGATTAATCGCCTTAGTTACCAAGAAAGAAAATCTCAGCGGGGAATGAAAACATAAAAGTAATTAAGGACTTAATTCAGCTTCAGGCACCAGAATCGGAGTGGAGAGTCCCCCCTACGGGCCGCCGCCGTTATTTACCTGTTTTACTGTTGATTCCCTACTCCGCACTTGGCAATGTAAATATCTATACAATGACATTAATATTCATAATGTTTATAATGACTCTCTGTAAATATCGATACAATGACATCAATATTCATAATAACAAGCCTGTGCACCTTTAGGGAGCATTCACACTTGGCAATTTTATTGCAGAAATTTCTCTGACTGAACTTAAAGGGGTACTCCCCCTAGGTCCGGCCGCTGGGAGACCCCGCGATGCAGTCACCCAGCGTTCTAAACATTATGTTATGTTGGGTTTGGGCGGCCGTGGTCACGCCCCTCCATTCATGTCTATGGGAGGGGGCGTGACGGATAGTACGCGGAGCAAAAAAAATGGCAAAATAAATTTTGCTTTTCTTTTTGTCTATGGGAGGAAAAACACAAAAGAAACTGCCACACACTCAGCATGATGTGATTTTGGAAAACTGCCCCCGAGCCTAAAAACAACCATAAAAGGTAGATGAAACACCAAAAAAACCCACCATGTAGATATGACGTTTCATATTTCCCTATTGACTCCTAGCTAACATCTGGCTGCAGCCTTTTTGCCCCTAAAGCCCCCCCCCCCCAAAAAAAAAAAACAAAAAAAAAAAAAACAAAGGTAAAGCAGCGAGCATGGAGAGAATTTTTCTGACAAAAAACAGCAACTGTAATCCCAGCCTAAGGCTGGGTCCACACTACGTTTTGTCCCATACGGGAGCGCATACGGCAGGAGGGAGCTAAAACCTCGCGCTCCCGTATGTGACCGTATGCGCTCCCGTATGCCATTCACTTCAATGAGCCGACCGGAGTGAAACGTTCGGTCCGGTCGGCTCATTTTTGCGCCGTATGCGCTTTTACAACCGGACCTAAAACCGTGGTCAACCACGGTTTTAGGTCCGGTTGTAAAAGCGCATACGGCGCAAAAATGAGCCGACCGGACCGAACGTTTCACTCCGGTCGGCTCATTGAAGTGAATGGCATACGGGAGCGCATACGGTCACATACGGGAGCGCGAGGTTTTAGCTCCCTCCTGCCGTATGCGCTCCCGTATGGGACAAAACGTAGTGTGGACCCAGCCTAAGTCTAAAAACAGTAGGATATCACAACCAGGGCCGCCATCAGGGGGGTACAACCCAGATATGTGCAGCCGGTTCAGCTTCACAGGGGCCCTAGCGTGTGAGGGGGCCCTCTGCCCCCTCACACAACACACATAGAGCAGCAGCACTGAACCGCTGCTGCTCACAGTCAGGGCACAACTATGCAAAAAAAATTCATTTGAACTCTAAATTCTGATAAGGTGGTAAATACCAGGGATGGTTCACATTATACTGCTGTTACGTGGCATTGCATTATTTGCAAAAATAAAAATAAACAATAAAAAAAAAAAAAGAAGTGGTTTAAAGGGGTTCTCCACCATACGGTGATTTTAGTACATACCTGCCAGACAGTAATGGACATGCTTAGGAAGGGTCTGCGCTTGTCTTGGGGCTAAATGGCTATGTTGTGAGATTACCATAATGCTGTGGCTTTCTTTTTGTGAACTGGTATTTCCTGTTGGAGTTTGTTCTTAAACTACATATCCCATAGTTCCTTCTTTGTAAGAGTGAGGCCACTTTCCTCCATTCCCACACATCAGCCACCCCACTCATTGAAACACAAATGAGTTGCATTACAATAAAAAGACCAGTGTTTCCTAACCAGGGTGCCTATAGCTGTTGCAAAATGATCTCTCTCTCTCCCACTCAGTGGTCGCTCCACACATTGAAGCAGACAGGCTCCCTGTCATCACCTGGCCAGTGATGTCATGTCTCAATGCCCTGCAACCTGGGAAATCCTGGGATCTGAGTAATTTTGTCTGCTGTTAAAAATAAATATTGTGGTGAAAATAACAGAAGAATTGTGAGACACTGTATTATGAACTACACTAACTTTACAGCCCCTGTAGCATAGTCAAATAAAAAAAAATCCTGGAATACCCCTTTAATGGTCTATTCACACGTACAGTATTCTGCGCAGATTTGATACACAGGGTTTTCTGCTGCAGATTTCAATGTAAACTGAATGAGTGAACACAGCTTGAAATCCTGTGCATCAAATCTGCGCAGAATCCTGTACGTGTGAATAGACCCGAAGAGAGGAAATTTCCCTATATTTTAATTTTGTTCATTTAAGGTTCAAAATTCAGTTTTTCTGATCCAGTACTTGGAATCCCCTGCTCCATTCACACACAGGCCCGTCGCTACAGGACAGGCAAACCAAGCAATTGCTTGGGGCCCCGAGCTGGCTGGGGGGCCCCGAGCACAGCCAGTGGTTGCCCGTCCTGTAGCAGACAGGGCAATTCCCCCCATCACCAGGGCCGGATTAACAATCGTGCTCTTGGAGTTTGTGCTCCGGGCCCCAGGCACCCAGTGAAACAAGATGGCCCCCAAATGTCTTAATTTTTTTTTAAATAATCTCATTTGCAGCTTTGGAGTTCTTCTCACCTCACCACAATCACGCTCCCCCCACCCCCGCTGCACTTGGTATCTTCCCTCAGCCTGGACTCTTCTCTCAGCCGTCTGAGCAGGAGGGGGGGGGGGGGGGGGGAGGAGAGAGCACAGAGCTGTGAGGAGCACCGCAGAGGCTGTACAACTGGGGCCTGACTATAGTAGGTGTCCCTGCATGTGAAAATATGTGTGTGTGTGTGTGTGTGTATATATATATATATGTGTGTACATATGTGTATGTCTGTGTACTGTGCCTGTGTGTGTGTGTTACTACTGTGGATGACTATATGTAAAGTGCATGTGTGTATCTATACCAGTGTTTCCCAACCAGGGTGCCTCCAGTTGTTGCAAAACTACAACTCCCAGCATGCCCGGACAGCCAAAGGCTGTCTGGGCATGCTGGGAGTTGTAGTTTTGCAACCTCTGTAGGCATCCTGGTTGGGAAACACTGATCTATTCTATCTGTGTGTCTATGATGCATGTACAGTATGTAATGTGTGCAGTATGTGTTGTGTGTGTATGATGCATGTATAGTATGTAATGTGTACAGTGTGTGTATGATGCATGTACAGTATGTAATGTGTACAGTATGTGTGTATGATGCATGTACAGTATGTAATGTGTACAGATTGTTGTGTGTGTGTATGATGCATATACAGTATGTAATGTGTACAGTATGTTGTGTGTGTGTGTGTGTATGATGCATGTAAACTATGTAATGTGTACAGTATGTGTGTTTTGTGTGTATAATGCATTTACAGTATGTAATGTGTACAGTATGTTGTGTGTGTATGATGCATGTACAGTATGTAATGTGTACAGTGTGTGTGTATGATGCATGTACAGTATGTAATGTGTACAGTGTGTTGTGTGTGTATGAAGCATGCATGTACAGTATGTAATGTGTACAGTATGTTGTGTGTGTATGAAACATGCATGTACAGTATGTAATGTGTACAGTGTGTTGTGTGTGTATATAATACATGCAGCAGCGGCGGATCAGGGGGGGAAACGGGGCAATTGCCCCACCCCCCAGATTAATTTCCCCATCACTATTAAGGACATCCCTATTAAGGATATCCCATACCCCTGTTAACCCACTGACGTCCCGTGCGTGTGCCCATTGGAAAGCAATGCGGAGGAGCGGAGCAGCGAACAGGACGTGCGCTGGCCAGCATGGTAAGTGACCAGCGGCACATCAGCTTCAGTGCTCTGACCACTGCTCCTCCAGTCCCGGGACCTACTGCTATGGTGGCCGTACCAGAGGAGCAGTGGTCAGAACACTGAAGTAGGGCAGTAAACAGTCATACAGCCTCCAGCCATACACTGTATGGCTGGAGGCTGTATGTCTGTGGGGGAACATACTACACCTAATGTGGGGGGACTATACTGCACCTAATGTGGGGGGAACTATACTGTACCTAATGTGGGGAGAACTATACTGCACCTAATGTGGGGTAAACTATACTGCACCTAATGTGGGGTAAACTATACTGCCAACCTAATGTGGAGAACTATACTGCACCTAATGTGGGGAACTACACTGCACCTAATGTGGGGATAACTATACTGCATCTAATGTTGGGGGACTATACTGCACCTAATGTGGGGGAACTACAGCCTAATGTGGGGGAACTACAGCCTAATGTGGGGGAACTGTACAGCACCTATTGTGGGGAACTATACTGCCTAATGTGGGGGAACTATACTGCACCTAATGTGGGGAGCTATACTGCACGTAATGTGGGGAACTATACTGCACATAATGTGGGGGACTATACTGCACCTAATGTGGGGGAACTATACTGCACCTAAAGTGGGGGAACTATACTGCACCTAATGTGGGGGAACACTGCTAGCCTAATGTGGGGAGAACTTTGCTGCACCTAATGTGGGGGGGAACTCTTCTGCACCTAATGTGGGGGGAACTCTGCGGCACCTAACGTGGGTGGAACTGTGCCGCACCTAACGTGGGGGGAACTGTGCCGCACCTAACGTGGGGGGAACTGTGCTGCACCTAACGTGGGGGGAACTGTGCTGCACCTAATGTGGGGGCCTCGTATCGACGTTCGCTCACGTCGCGCTCCCAGAATTCAAGGGCCGGTGTTACAACGTCCTGATGCCGGCCATAGAGCGTGACGTGCGTGAACATCAGGGGGGTGCCTCAATGTCCATTTTGCTTGGGGCCCCCAAATTCCTTCAAACGGCCCTGTTCACACATCATGGAGTTTTATGATAAAATATCTATTTGAATTTAATATGGAAAAATAAATTCATAAGGAAATTGTTGCAAATTTTAAACATAAAAAACCCGACGATGATTTATCCACATTTCCAATCCCCTGCCACTCCAGCCCCAAGGCAACAGCCCCTTGATCCTGCTAGTCTCTACATTGCACCAGCCTCTGTACATCCCGCCAGTCTCTGTACTATCCACCAGTCTCTGTACATCCTACCAGTCTCTGTACATCCCGCCAGTCTCTGTACTATCCACCAGTCTCTGTACATCCTACCAGTCTCCGTACATCCCACAAATCTCTGTACTATACACCAGTCTCTGTACATCCCGCCAGTCTTTGTACAACCCTCCAGTCTCTGTACATCCTGCTATTCTCTGTACATCCCGCCAGTCTCTGTACATCCCGCCAGCCTCTGTACATCTCACCAGTCTCTGTACATCCCATCAATCTCTGTACATCCCACTATTCTCTGTACATTCTGGCAGTTTATGTACAGCCCACCAATCTCTGCACATGCGGCCAGTCTCTGTACATCCCACCTGTCTCTGTACATCCTACCAGTCTCTGTACATCCCACCTGTCTCTGTACATCCTACCAGTCTCTGTACATCTGTACATCCTACCAGTCTCTGTACATCCCACCTGTCTCTGTACATCCTACCAGTCTCTGTATATCCTACTAATCTTGGTACATCCTACCAGTCTCTGTATATCCCACCAGATTCTGTACATCCGGCCTCCAATGATGAGATGTCTTGTTTAGCCTGTCAAACCCTGCAGTGGTCACACGGGTCAGTGTCTCATCACTGCGGGCCAGTAAGACTGGTGGGACTAAATGAGTGTTGCCATGGGAGAACCATGGAGTCAGTATGGATGTCACCTAACATGTCTGCTCCAGGCACAATACTGTTACGCCGAGCGCTCCGGGTCCCCGCTCCTCCCCGGAGCGCTCGCGGCATCCTCGCTGCTGCAGCGCCCCGGTCAGATCTACTGACCGGGTGCGCTGCGATACCGCCCCCAGCCGGGATGCGATTCGCGATGCGGGTGGCGCCCGCTCGCGGTGCTCACCCGGCTCCCGTACCTGACTCGCTCTCCGTCGGTCCTGTCCCGGCGCGCGCGGTCCCGCTCCCTAGGGCGCGCGCGCGCCGGGTCTCTGCGATTTAAAGGGCCACTGCGCCGCTGATTGGCGCAGTGGGTCTAATCAGTGTGTACACCTGTGCACTCCCTATGTATACCTCACTTCCCCTGCACTCCCTCGCCGGATCTTGTTGCCCTTGTGCCTAGTGAAAGCGTTCCCTTGTGTGTTCCTAGCCTGTGTTCCGACCTCCTGCCGTTGCCCCTGACTACGATCCTTGCTGCCTGCCCCGACCTTCTGCTACGTCCGACCTTGCTTCTGTCTACTCCCTTGTACCGCGCCTATCTTCAGCAGTCAGAGAGGTTGAGCCGTTGCTAGTGGATACGACCTGGTCACTACCGCCGCAGCAAGACCATCCCGCTTTGCGGCGGGCTCTGGTGAATACCAGTAGTGACTTAGAACCGGTCCACTAGCACGGTCCACGCCAATCCCTCTCTGGCACAGAGGATCCACCTCCTGCCAGCCGGCATCGTGACAGTAGATCCGGCCATGGATCCCGCTGAAGTACCTCTGCCAGTTGTCGCTGACCTCACCACGGTGGTCGCCCAGCAGTCACAACAGATAGCGCAACAAGGCCACCAGCTGTCTCAACTGACCGTGATGCTACAGCAGCTACTACCACAGCTTCAGCAATCATCTCCTCCGCCAGCTCCTGCACCCCCTCCGCAGCGAGTGGCCGCTTCAGGCCTACGACTATCCTTGCCGGATAAATTTGATGGGGACTCTAAGTTTTGCCGTGGCTTTCTTTCACAATGTTCCCTGCACTTGGAGATGATGTCGGACCAGTTTCCTACTGAAAGGTCTAAGGTGGCTTTCGTAGTCAGCTTTCTGTCTGGAAAAGCTCTGTCATGGGCCACACCGCTCTGGGACCGCAATGACCCCGTCACTGCCTCTGTACACTCCTTCTTCTCGGAATTTCGTAGTGTCTTTGAGGAACCTGCCCGAGCCTCCTCTGCTGAGACTGCCCTGCTGAACCTGGTCCAGGGTAATTCTTCCGTTGGCGAGTACGCCATACAATTCCATACTCTTGCTTCTGAACTATCCTGGAATAATGAGGCCCTCTGCGCGACCTTTAAAAAAGGCCTATCCAGCAACATTAAAGATGTTCTGGCCGCACGAGAAATTCCTGCTAATCTACATGAACTCATTCATCTTGCCACTCGCATTGACATGCGTTTTTCCGAGAGGCGTCAGGAGCTCCGCCAGGATATGGACTTTGTTCGCACGAGGCGTTTTTTCTCCCCGGCTCCTCTCTCCTCTGGTCCTCTGCAATCCGTTCCTGTGCCTCCCGCCGTGGAGGCTATGCAAGTTGACCGGTCTCGCCTGACACCTCAAGAGAGGACACGACGCCGCATGGAGAATCTCTGCCTGTACTGTGCCGGTACCGAACACTTCCTGAAGGATTGTCCTATCCGTCCTCCCCGCCTGGAAAGACGCACGCAGACTCCGCACAAAAGTGAGACAGTCCTTGATGTCTACTCTGCTTCTCCACGTCTTACTGTGCCTGTGCGGATATCTGCATCTACCTTCTCCTTCTCTACTATGGCCTTCTTGGATTCCGGATCTGCAGGAAACTTTATTTTGGCCTCTCTCATCAACAGGTTCAACATCCCGGTAACCAGTCTCGCCAGGCCCCTCTACATCAATTGTGTTAACAATGAAAGATTGGACTGTACCATACGTTACCGCACGGAGCCCCTTCTAATGTGCATCGGACCTCATCAAGAAAAAATTGAGTTCTTGGTCCTCCCCAATTGCACTTCCGAAATTCTCCTTGGACTACCGTGGCTCCAACGCCATTCCCCAACCCTGGATTGGTCCACAGGGGAGATCAAGAGCTGGGGTATCTCTTGTTTCAAGGACTGCCTTAAACCGGTTCCCAGTACTCCCTGCCGTGACCCTGTGGTTCCCCCTGTAACCGGTCTCCCTAAGGCCTATATGGACTTTGCTGATGTGTTTTGCAAAAAACAAGCTGAGACTCTACCTCCTCACAGGCCTTATGACTGTCCTATTGACCTCCTCCCGGGCACTACTCCACCCCGGGGCAGAATTTATCCTCTGTCCGCCCCAGAGACTCTTGCTATGTCTGAGTACATCCAGGAAAATTTAAAAAAGGGGTTTATCCGCAAATCCTCCTCTCCTGCCGGAGCTGGATTTTTCTTTGTGTCCAAAAAAGATGGCTCCCTACGTCCTTGCATTGACTACCGCGGTCTTAATAAAATCACGGTAAAGAACCGCTACCCTCTACCTCTTATCTCTGAACTCTTTGATCGCCTCCAAGGTGCCCACATCTTTACCAAACTGGACTTAAGAGGTGCTTATAATCTCATCCGCATCAGGGAGGGGGATGAATGGAAAACGGCATTTAACACTAGAGATGGACACTTTGAGTATCTGGTCATGCCCTTTGGCCTGTGCAACGCCCCTGCCGTCTTCCAAGACTTTGTTAATGAAATTTTTTGTGATCTCTTATATTCCTGTGTTGTTGTGTATCTGGACGATATTCTGATTTTTTATGCCAACCTAGAAGAACACCGCCAGCATGTCCGCATGGTTCTTCAGAGACTTCGTGACAATCAACTTTATGCCAAAATGGAGAAATGTCTGTTTGAATGTCAATCTCTTCCTTTCCTAGGATACTTGGTCTCTGGCCAGGGACTACAAATGGATCCAGACAAACTCTCTGCCGTCTTAGATTGGCCACGCCCCTCCGGACTCCGTGCTATCCAACGTTTTTTGGGGTTCGCCAATTATTACAGACAATTTATTCCACATTTTTCCACCATTGTGGCTCCTATCGTGGCTTTAACCAAGAAGAATGCCAATCCTAAGTCCTGGCCTCCTCAAGCGGAAGACGCCTTTAAACGGCTCAAGTCGGCCTTTTCTTCTGCTCCCGTGCTCTCCAGACCTGACCCATCTAAACCCTTCCTATTGGAGGTTGATGCCTCCTCAGTAGGAGCTGGAGCGGTTCTTCTACAAAAAAATTCTTCCGGGCATGCTGTTACCTGTGGTTTTTTTTCTAGGACCTTCTCTCCGGCGGAGAGGAACTACTCCATCGGGGATCGAGAGCTACTGGCCATTAAATTAGCACTTGAGGAATGGAGGCATCTGCTGGAGGGATCTAAATTTCCAGTTATTATTTACACCGATCACAAGAATCTCTCCTATCTCCAGTCTGCCCAACGGCTGAATCCTCGCCAGGCCAGGTGGTCTCTGTTCTTTGCCCGGTTTAATTTTGAAATTCACTTTCGGCCTGCCGATAAGAACATCAGGGCCGATGCTCTCTCTCGTTCCTCGGATGCCTCGGAAGTAGAGCTCTCTCCGCAACACATCATTCCTCCTGACTGCCTGATCTCCACTTCTCCAGCCTCCATCAGGCAAACTCCTCCAGGGAAGACCTTCGTCTCTCCACGCCAACACCTCGGAATCCTCAAATGGGGTCACTCCTCCCATCTCGCAGGCCATGCGGGCATCAAGAAATCCGTGCAACTCATCTCTCGTTTCTATTGGTGGCCGACTCTGGAGACGGATGTTGTTGATTTTGTGCGGGCCTGCACTGTCTGTGCCCGGGACAAGACTCCTCGCCAGAAGCCTGCTGGTCTCCTTCACCCTCTGCCTGTCCCCGAACAGCCTTGGTCTCTGATTGGTATGGACTTTATTACAGACTTACCCCCATCCCGTGGCAACACTGTTGTTTGGGTGGTCGTTGATCGATTTTCCAAGATGGCACATTTTATTCCTCTTCCTGGTCTTCCTTCAGCGCCTCAGTTGGCAAAACAATTTTTTGTACACATTTTTCGTCTTCACGGGTTGCCCACGCAGATCGTCTCGGATAGAGGCGTCTAATTCGTGTCAAAATTCTGGAGGGCCCTCTGTAAACAACTCAAGATTAAATTAAACTTTTCTTCTGCTTATCATCCTCAATCCAATGGGCAAGTAGAAAGAATTAACCAGGTCCTGGGTGATTATTTACGGCATTTTGTTTCCTCCCGCCAGGATGACTGGGCAGATCTTCTACCATGGGCCGAATTCTCGTATAACTTCAGAGTCTCTGAATCTTCTGCTAAATCCCCATTTTTCGTGGTGTACGGCCGTCACCCTCTTCCCCCCCTCCCTATTCCCTTGTCCTCTGGTTTGCCCGCTGTAGATGAAGTGACTCGTGATCTTTCCACCATATGGAAAGAGACCCAAAATTCTCTTTTACAGGCTTCATCTCGCATGAAAAAGTTTGCCGATAAGAAAAGAAGAGCTCCCCCCATTTTTGCTCCCGGAGACAAGGTATGGCTCTCCGCTAAATATGTCCGCTTTCGTGTCCCCAGTTACAAACTGGGACCACGCTATCTTGGTCCTTTCAAAGTCTTGTGCCAAATTAATCCTGTCTCTTACAAACTTCTTCTTCCTCCTTCTCTTCGTATTCCTAATGCCTTTCATGTCTCTCTTCTTAAACCACTCATCATCAACCGTTTCTCTCCCAAGCTTGTTTCTCCCACTCCTGTTTCCGGTTCTTCTGACGTCTTCTCAGTGAAGGAGATACTGGCCTCCAAGACGGTCAGAGGAGAAAGGTTCTTTTTGGTTGATTGGGAGGGCTGTGGACCTGAAGAGAGATCCTGGGAACCTGAGGACAACATCCTAGACAAAAGTCTGCTCCTCAGGTTCCCAGGCTCCAAGAAGAGGGGGAGACCCAAGGGGGGGGGTACTGTTACGCCGAGCGCTCCGGGTCCCCGCTCCTCCCCGGAGCGCTCGCGGCATCCTCGCTGCTGCAGCGCCCCGGTCAGATCTACTGACCGGGTGCGCTGCGATACCGCCCCCAGCCGGGATGCGATTCGCGATGCGGGTGGCGCCCGCTCGCGGTGCGCACCCCGGCTCCCGTACCTGACTCGCTCTCCGTCGGTCCTGTCCCGGCGCGCGCGGTCCCGCTCCCTAGGGCGCGCGCGCGCCAGGTCTCTGCGATTTAAAGGGCCACTGCGCCGCTGATTGGCGCAGTGGGTCTAATCAGTGTGTTCACCTGTGCACTCCCTATGTATACCTCACTTCCCCTGCACTCCCTCGCCGGATCTTGTTGCCCTTGTGCCTAGTGAAAGCGTTCCCTTGTGTGTTCCTAGCCTGTGTTCCGACCTCCTGCCGTTGCCCCTGACTACGATCCTTGCTGCCTGCCCCGACCTTCTGCTACGTCCGACCTTGCTTCTGTCTACTCCCTTGTACCGCGCCTATCTTCAGCAGTCAGAGAGGTTGAGCCGTTGCTAGTGGATACGACCTGGTCACTACCGCCGCAGCAAGACCATCCCGCTTTGCGGCGGGCTCTGGTGAATACCAGTAGTGACTTAGAACCGGTCCACTAGCACGGTCCACGCCAATCCCTCTCTGATCCACCTCCTGCCAGCCGGCATCGTGACAAATACTCAGGTTAAAGGACATCTGCAGCGAAAACAACTTATCCCCTATCCCCACATTGCATGCAGTAATTTTTCCACCACGATGTCCCGTCACTATATAACGTCCGTAATGAATTACGGGCATATACGGGTGCAAACGGGCAGTTACAAAACCCCATAGGCTGCAATGCGATTTAGTCGCGGCTGTCAGGGGTTTTGTAACGGACGGTTTTCCCCGATATAGTGACCTAACTTCTGACGGAAGTTCCTAAACGGAACAATAATATAGTGTGAAAGGAGCCTTAGCTCCAAAGACTTGAATTCCAGTAACTAAGCCAAGGCACAGTCAGTTCAGTCTGTCCAGATAAGTCCCTAGTCTAAAGTATACCTCAGTCAAGCAAGAAGTTAGTTAAGGAGGACTTTAAAGGGGTACTCCTCTTCTCAGCATCCGGAACATTTTGTTCTGAATGCTGCGTGTGGGCTTCCGTGGTCGCCTCGCCCCTTTGTGATGTCACACCCCGCCCCCTCAATGCAAGTCTATGGGAGGGGGCGTGGCTGCCCTTTAAGTCCCATAGTGCCAAGAAGCAACTGTGATTCCTAAAGCATCCTTCAGCGAACATTGCATTAAATATTTAACTGTTCCTGTTTAACCTGCAAGTTCCTGAAAGTAAAGTTGAAGTATTTTTCTAACCCTGCATCTGTGGACTTTATTGCCTCAGTCCTTGGTCCAGGAAGCTGCTATCCTTGGAGTGTGGAGGTTAACATTACCCTGGCGTCACAAACACTAATTCAATCACAGCACCCTGTCATTCACTACACATGCCACCCAGTTAGTCACCAAAGGCAGATGAGAGTACTGCTTGAATCTGCATGGAAATATGTACAAAAATTTGCATTATTTTGTGTAGATTTGTTGTTCAGTTTTTCTCTATGAATTTTGGTTCGAATAGCATCTAATTTTTGCTGAAATTTTGGTGTTTGTAAACATACCCTAGTCTTACTAGTATGGGCTTTTTTTTTGGCCACAAAAAATTGCACTCTTACTTTTCTTCTCCATGATGTAGTTTTCGTCATGCCCCCCTCCCAAAAATAGTGTGTACTAGTTTCGTGGCTTTTTAATTTGGCATTTTATCCCTTTCATTTTCCTCATTATAAGTCATGTGATTCTTTTATCATGTGGATTTCTATAAAAAAAATCCTATATGCCTATAGAAGCCTACAAGCCTACAAGATAAAACATTTCCAAGCTTCTGAGGCTAAAGATAAAAGACACCATGTGGGTATTGGTAATATATTTCCCTATTGACTCCTGGCTAACATCTGGCCACAGTGTTTTTGGAATGTTTTTTCTTTTTTGCCCATATTATTCACACTCAAGATCACTAGTTGTACAGTGCCATTTATTTTATTCCAGCACAGCTGCACCAATGTGTTTTATTACTCTAACTGGGTCATGTGACCACCAGCCTGACTCTCACAAAGTTACTGTGCTTAATGTGTGTTAGAGGATGTCAGTCTTGGGTCAGCTGACTTCCTGTGAACTACAAGATAACATCATCACCTGCCAGATCCCCTCCCCACCTATATGTGTATACTGCTGCTTCTATTTCTGTAGGATGTATAGTAGTTTTACACCTCTTCTTGAGACTGTATGCGCACATTGGCCCTGATTTACTATTGTAAACCAGCCATATTGTGTCGGCTTGTGTGCCAGACTCTGGTGCAATGCGCCAGAAATTCTGTCTGTGCCAGAATTTACGCCAGAAACGAAAAAAACAGACCAACTCTCCATTTTACTGGAAAATGCGCGTGGCTGTCAGGAAAGTGGGCGTGGTCACAAAAAGGGGGTGTGTCCCCACAATTAAACAAAAAAAATCCCAACATATTTACTAAGGTTTCCACAGGAAATGTGGTGGATTTGAGCTGAGGAAAATCCCACAGATCAGAGTATGTATAAAAAAAACTAAATGTAGGAAAACCTTAGTAAATACAGTGGAAAGATATCTTTTGGGAAAAAAAAAACACAAAGAAAACTACACTCAACTTTTAGTAAATCAGGGCCATTGTGTTTTTGCTTCATTTTTTAAAATTTTCCCAACATTGTGCCAAAAAAAAGATAAAATGTTAATGTAACTGTGTAAATAACTGTGTAAAAACAGCAAACGTGCAGTAAAAATGTGTAAAAAATTCATGTCACTTTCACCTTACGGCAACATTGCTCTAGAAAACCACTTTGAATAAGAAAACTAATCAAAGCTGCACATAATGTGAACTGACTTCAAACCACTTATGGGTCTAATCAGTTCAGGAGGATATCCAGCACCAGCAGCCTTATGAGATGACCAGGTGCAGTGATCAAACACTCATACCCTCAGCCAGAGAATTCATGGGAAATGTAGGCAGCTTTATAGAATCACTTCAGTGATGGAATGGCAAACCAACATGGAGGCAATCTTATGCCTGCCACATACACTAAAGCAAGCTAGCACAAGGTCTGTATTATTCTCTAATAATAGGCTATATAATATATGCATATAAAATGATAGTAACGCTTACGCTTTAAAGCCGTTTTTCGGAGCATCAGTACTAAATTCTCCCTCTCCTTAAATGGGCACTGTCAGAATCTGTGCAACTTGGCAAAAACATTAAAGGGGTATTCCAGGCAAAAACTTTTTTTTATATATCAACTGGCTCCGGAAAGTTAAACAGATTTGTAAATTACTTCTATTAAAAAATCTTAATCCTTCCAATAGTTATTAGCTTCTGAAGTTGAGTTGCTGTTTTCTGTCTAACTGCTTTCTGATGACTCACATCCCGGGAGCTGTCCAGCTCCTATGGGGATATTTTCCCATCATGCAAGGGATATTCTCCCATCATGCACAGCTCCCGGGACGTGACATCATCATTGAGCAGTTAGACAGAAAACTTCAGAAGCTAATAACTATTAGAAGGATTACGATTTTTTAATAGAAGTAATTTACAAATCTGTTTAACTTTCCGGAGCCAGTTGATATATATAAAAAAAGTTTTTGCCCGGAATACCCCTTTAACATTTCTAATATACTGTATAAAAAAATAGTTTCTCCTTTTTATTCTGCATTCACACCACATTTTTGCAATACAGTTCCTGCATCAGGTTTTTGATGAAAAACGGATTCCTCAAAACCTGTCTAAACTGTATCAAACGTATGTACAAATTTTAACCCGTTTACGGTTTGAAAAATGATGTCCGGTTGTATCCGTTTTTTAAGAAACAAACCGTATACGTTTTTAACTTTTTACTCCATTATAAATAAAGTTTCGCTTGTTTGATTGAAATTCCTAAGAAAAAAAAAACTGTGCAAAGTCAAAAACCGTATGGTGCAAACTGGATGGAACCGTACGGACATATGGTTTTGTACGGTTCCCATTGACTCCCATGTTAAAAAAAAAACATATACGGTTTAATACGGTTTTTCACCCAGATCAAAAACCGTGGTAGGCTCCGGTTTTGGGTATTGGAAAAAAACAGACAAGACCGTACAGGATGTAGAACGGATGCAATGCATACGGTTTTCAATACAGTCCCATACGGTTTTCACATTGAAAAAACTGTATTGTAAAAACGTGGTGTGAATACATAATATAGAATTCACAGCTTATAAAAAAGACCACTAGGGGTCTCCATACCATCATATCATCTTTGTTCCAGCTAAAGCACAGGCTAGGACAAAGTCCAGTAACTGGCACTTCTCTGTGCTCACTCCTGTCCTATCAGACTGCAGCATATAAATAGAGAGGTGGGGGGTTACAGAGCAGCCTGCAGTGATTGGATGAAGAGACCCAGCACAGCAGACTCAGGGAGGAAGTGAATGCATGGCGAGTGAGGGCGGGCTCAGTGCTTGCCTCAGACATGCCCCTCCCTAAGCAGTGGATTTTAGAAAGTGTGAGCAGCAGAACAGAGGGCCAAATACAGAAGCTAGACACATTAAAAAAGACATGTTAAATGGGCACTGTCACCAACTTTATTTTTTGATATGTTGTAGTACTTATGTACTACAACATATCTGTAATATACTTTTATTTTTTTTTTAATTAAAATGGTTTAATTTACATTTGAAAACCGGCCACTAGGGGTCTCCCTCCTAGTGGCTGGCTGCAGCCTGGCGTGACGTCACGCCTGAAAAAGGACTGATTTTGGAGTGGCAATCAGTCCTTTTTCAGTTAGGCTGCACTCGCTCCCTGCCTGTCAATCAGACAGGCAGGGAGCGAGCACATTGGCTCCCCGGCCACTGGCTGGGAGGCCACTCCTCCCGCACATCGCTGCCGCCGCCTCATCGCCGCTGTCCCTGCACGCCCGCTGCCGGACTCTGCAGTAAGTGTAATGAGGGAACGGGGTATGCGGGAGGGGGGTTTGTGATGGAGGGAACGGGGTATGGCGCGGGGGGGGAGGGAGACGGAGGGGACGGGCTAGCGCCGCATGTAACTAACTAATAGTTTATCTACACAGGGTGCCTCCAGCTGTTTCAATACTACAACTCCCAGCATGCCCTGACAGCCAATAGATGTCAGGGCAAGCTGGGAGTTGTAGTGGTGAAACAGCTGGAGGCACCCTATGTAGATGAACTAAGGGCAGAAGTGTCGGCCCCAGCAGGCATCAGTGACATGGTGCCTGCTGGGGAAGTCTGCCTGGTAGTGAGCACACTACCAGGCAGACAAAAGGCATTTTTAATATAGTAAAAATAAAAATTAAAAGCAGGGGGTTAGAGATAGATTGGCAATAGGCAGGTACAGAAAAAAAAATAGAATGGTGGGAGCTACCCTTTAAGTGTCTGCATGACCTAGTGAGTAAGATATATATAACAAGTACGCTTTAACCTTATTTTACCTTTGGCGTATCCCTCTGCCCACTGGCATATTCACATTGTACCGTTAACATAAGGTAATGTAAACAGACTCTTCCAAACCACCCAAAATAATGGATGGTCTTACAAATTCTCATACTATGCTGCTAAGTAAAAACCTAATGATGATCCCAAACACATAGATAAGGAGCAGCTGCTGTGAGGCTTCCATGGCCGTGGTGCAGTAAGTTAGGGCGGTGATAGTGAGAATCCTGCAGCACATTGCTCATTTATCACCAACGCTTTATGTCAACACAGAGAGACATTAATGGGAGTCGTGGAGCGCGGATAGCACAAGTGCCAGGAGTGTTACATTTCCTGAATAATCTCTGTTTATGTTGTGATTCCTGTTCACACTCCAGATAGGTCTCTTCCCGGGATAGTTTCTAGTAGGATTCTTAAGGCATTTTATACTGGAAATAAACCAGCAGAAACTGTGCGCGGAGGCAAAACATCACATTTTATTCTGAAATCAAGACTCAGATAAGGTTTTGCATATAGCAGGTTCTAAGTCAGGGGCTGTAAAGCGGAATTTCCCCTACAATGGTGCTGCCGATCCTATTAAAGGGGTTATCCAGGGTTAGAAAAATGGAGCTGATTTCTTCCAAACACAGCATCACTCTTGTCCTCAGGTTGTGTGGGATATTGCAGCTCAGTTCTATTGAAGTTAAAGGAGTACTCCGGTGGAAAACTTTTTTTAAATTTTATTCAACTGGTGCCAGAAAGTTAAACAGATTTGTAAATTACTTCTATTAAAAAATCTTAATCCTTCCAGTACTTATTAGCTGCTGAATACTACAGAGGAAATTCTTTTCTTTTTGGAACACAGAGCTCTCTGCTGACATCATGACCACAGTGCTCTCTGCTGACATCTCTGTCCATTTTAGGAACTGACCAGAGCAACATATGTTTGCTATGGGGATTTTCTCCTACTCTGGACAGTTCTTAAAGGGGTACTCCGCCCCTAGACATCTTATCCCCTATCCACAGGATAGGGGATAAGATGTCAGATCGCCGGGGTCCCGCTGCTGGGGACCCCGGGGATCGCCGCTGCAGCGCCCCGCTATCATTACTGCACAGAGCGAGATCGCTCTGCACGTAATGACGGGCAATACAGGGGCCGGAGCATCGTTACGGCATGGCTCCGCCCCTCGTGACTTCATGGCCCGCCCCTTTCAATACAAGTCTATGGGAGGGGGCGTGGTGGTCGTCACGCCCCCTGCCATAGACTTGCATTAAGGGGACGGGCCGTGATGTCATGAGGGGCGGAGCCATGACGTCACGCTGCTCCGGCCCCTGTATCGCCCGTCATTACGCACAGAGCGAACTCGCTCTGTGCAGTAATGATAGCGGGGTGCCACAGCGGCGATCCCCGGGGTCCCCAGCAGCGGGACTGCGGCGATCTAACATCTTTTCCCCTATCCTTTGGATAGGGGATAAGATGCCAGGGGCGGAGTACCCCTTTAAAGGGGTATTCCGGGCAAAAACAAAGGATAGTAGATAAGATATCTGATCGCGGGGGGCCCGCCACTGGAACCCCCGCGATCTCCCTGCAGTAGCCCGCATTCTATGCGTAGCTGCGTCTGCAGTTTCAGAAACCGCCGGGCTTCCGAGACGGGGACGTGACGTCACACCACGCCCCATCCATTCATGTCTATGGGAGGGGGCGTTGCGGCCATTATGCCCCCTCCCATAGAAATGAATGAAGGGGGCATGGCGTGACGTCACCTCCCCTGAGATTTTTTAATAGAAGTGATTTACAAATCTGTTTAACTTTCTGGCACCAGTTGATTTAAAAAAAAAAAGTTTTCCACCGGAGTACCCCTTAAATGGAGCAAAGTCGTAATACCACACACAACCTGAGGACAGGTGTGGTGCTGTATGTTGAAGAAATCAGCTCTGTTTTTCTATTCCAGGATAACCCCTGACACCACTAGTTGTGCTATGGATCCCAATGGGGACTGATAGACCGATTGATTTATAATGGGGTCTGTCAAAACTTTCTACGTTTTGATAGCAAAAATAGTGCTGCATTGTAAGGTTCTCATTCTAAAGTTTATCTATAGTTTCTAAATAACTTGGTGGAAGAGGGAGGAGGGGGATGCAGCTGCAGCTTAGTATATCACTGAAACTGAGCACTTATTAAATTGTTATGGACCATGATGTATTGTCTGTAAAAGAGTCCTCACCTACTACCATGTGATAGTTATAATGCGGCTGAAAAAAAGACACATTGTCTATCTAGTTTAACTAAGGAGCAGAGGAGATGGATGAAGGGAAGTGGAATGGATGGAAGAAGGAGCAGGGGATGTGGACAACCATAGACAAGAATTCTATATTTCTACATATGCATTAACCCCTTAAGGACTCAGCCCATTTTGGCCTTAAGGACTCAGACAATTAAATTTTTACGTTTTCATTTTTTCCTCCTCGCCTTCTAAAAATCATAACTCTTTTATATTTTCATCCACAAACTAGTATGAGGGCTTGTTTTTTGCGCGACCAGTTGTCCTTTGTAATGACATCACTCATTATATCATAAAATGTATGGCGCAACCAAAAAACACTATTTTTGTGGGGAAATTAAAACGAAAAACGCAATTTTGCTAATTTTGGAAGGTTTCGTTTTCACGCCGTACAATTTATGGTAAAAATGACGTGTGTTCTTAATTCTGAGGGTCAATACGATTAAAATGATACCCATTATTATATACTTTTCTATTATTGTTGCGCTTAAAAAAATCACAAACTTTTTAACCAAATTAGTACGTTTATAATCCCTTTATTTTGATGACCTCTAACTTTTTTATTTTTCCGTATAAGCGGCGGTATGGGGGCTAATTTTTTGCGCCATGATCTGTACTTTTTTTTTATACCACATTTGCATATAAAAAACTTTTAATACATTTTTTATAATTTTTTTAAATAAAATGTATTAAAAAAGTAGCAATTGTGGACCTTTTTTTTTTTTTCGTTCACGCCGTTCACCGTACGGGATCATTAACATTTTATTTTAATAGTTTGGACATTTACGCACGCGGTGATACCAAATATGTCTCTAAAATTTATTTTTTACGCTTTTTGGGGGTAAAATAGGAAAAAACGGACGTTTTACTTTTTTATTGGGGGAGGGGAGTTTTCACATTTTTTTTACTTTTACTTTTACATTTTTTTTTACACTTGAATAGTCCCCATAGGGGACTATTCATAGCAATACCATGATTGCTAATACTGATCTGTTCTATGTACCACCGCACCAGGACGTACATTTACGTCCTGCGTCCTTAAGGGGTTAAAGGGGTACTTCGGTGGAAAACTTTTTTTTTTTTTTTTATCAACTGGTGCCAGAAAGTTAAACAGATTTGTAAATTATTTCTATTAAAAAATCTTAATCCTTCCAGTACTTATTAGCTGCTGAATACTACAGAGGAAATTATTTTCTTTTTGGAACACACAGCTACTAAGTACAGGAAGGATTAAGATTTTTTTTAATAGAAGTAAATTACAAATCTGTTTAACTTTCTGGCACCAGTTGATTAAAAAAAAAAAAAAAAGTTTTCCACCGGAGTACCCCTTTAATGTTATTTTGTTCTTGGAATGAATCTAACCCTGTTTTGAATTCCCAACCTTTCCTGCTGCTACCAGTTCCTGAGTTTTACAGATCCACAGTTTCTCTGGTAAATAAGGCTTGTCGTCTGGAGATAAAAGAGGGTGCCTCCTTGTCTGTTGGTGTCTTCCTATGTGGAACTTCATGCATCAGAGCTAGGTGCAATACTTCCCCTTGCCCCCACTTTCTTCTCCTATAGGATGGGACCTACCTTGTCCAAATCGCAATGATGAAGACTTCTCTGAGATTCCACTGTAATTCTGAACGAAAAAAAAACAGGTATTGAAGGAAATGTTACATTACATTGGTTTCACTAATAAAATATACCCAAGATATTCTCAGATATACTGTAGATCGATTAGGTCAGTGATCCCCAAACTCATAGGCACCAACAATCCATGTTTTTTCAGTTACTCTGTTGGAATAGTTCAGGGAAAAATCCAAATCCTTCATTGTTGGTGAGATTTGAGGACTGGGTTGGGGGCCTTTAGGTTAGATGACAATCTATATTCTTATTCAGCACTGTTGGATTTTTTGGTTGGTGAAAAGTTGAAGGTCGTATCTTCCTATTTGTTGTCCTATGACACCAATCTCTTACTTGCCAACAATCCCAATGTTGTTAAGACAAACCCTCAAATTGGGTACACATGACAATTTTTTTGTAAACCTGCCCAAAAGTGGGCATTATGGAAATTATCTTGCCTGTTCTGTGGCCTTAAAGGGGTACTCCGCTGTTCAGCGTTTGGAACAAACTGCTCCGAATGCTGGAGCCGGGAGCTCGTGACGCCATAGCCCTGCCCCCTCATGACGACATGCCCCCCCCCCCCCCCAATGCAAGTCTATGCACGCCCCCTCCCATAGACTTGCATTGAGGGTGACGGGGCGTGTCATCATGAGGGGGCAGGGCTATGACGTCACGAGCTCCCGGCTCCAGCATTCGGAGCAGTTTGTTCCAAACACTGAACAGCGTTTGTTCCAAACGCTGAGCAGTGGAGTACCCCTTTAAATGTTTCGATCTTGGCTTTTAAAAAGTTGGTGACTATGCAGTCTCTTAAATGTAGGCCCACAGCACCCAAGCACTGATACTCTATAACTACAGATAGTTCCACTAGTAGTCACGGTTGGTTGGCAGCACATGGTAGTCCAGTTTATTTCAATATTCATGGCCAGTCTCAATGGATGATCCTAAAATTTTGGAGGGAAGCTGGATGATGGGTGTGAACCCACTAGTGCCAAGGGCTATGGAAGCCCTGTCCTTCATGCAACCTAACTCCATCATTTCTACAGCTTTAGCAGGAGGACAATTAATATTAAAACATACAACTCCAGGAGCAGATCTCAGTGACATTATTGTTCCCTCATCCCTGATGCATTATACTGCAAAATCCAGAGACAGTGGGGGAGATTTTTCAAAACCTGTGGAGAGTTGCCCATAGCAACCAATCAGATTGTTTCTTACATTCTTAACAAGGCCTCTGAAAAATGAAAGAAGAAATCTGATTGGTTGCTATGGGCAACTGGGCCTCTCCACAGGTTTTGATAAATCTCCCCCAGTGACTTTGACAGTGCCTATTCTTCTCTTCCTGTGTGACCATTGGGCCTGTTGCCTATAAAGTAGGGGCCATAGGCTTGGCTGAACTGCCCCACTCTTCTCTGGGCCCTGTAGCAGTCCCCTAGGCCAGTGGTCTCCAAACTGTGGCCCTCCCAGCTGTTGAAAAACTACAACTCCCAGCACTCTGTCTGGGGTGTTTGGCAACATCTTGAGGTCCACAGTTTGGAGACCACTGCTCTAGGCCCTTGGGCAATGCTCATCCTGGCAACACTGTCTGATCCAGTATGTCTATGGATATGTGCATAACTTTCTTATAGGACAAATGAAAAAATATATATAGCGCAGGTCCTGAAAGTGAGTCCATATGGGGCTCAATGAGGCAAACCTAGACAACCCCTTTATACAAGAAGACACATGGTAACTTTGCTATATTAGTTTTTAGCACTCAATATAAATAAGCCAAACATGGAACTTGTAGTTCTACAGCAGCTGGGCAGGTGCTAGGCCTAGGTCTACAGTAGATATGTACTGTTTGGATCCACATCCATAAACATAGATGAATCAATGTATTATTCATTATAGCATATCATTCCACTACATCAGTGGTCTCCAAGCTGTGGACCTCCAGATGTTGCAAAACTACAACTCCCTGCATGCCCGGACAGCCAACGGCTGTCCGGGCATGCTGGAAGTTGTAGTTGTGCAACAGCTGGAGGTCCAGAGTTTGTAGGCGACAGCACTACTGATGTCTATAATATAGCATTTGTACACCAATTAGAGGTCTGCAACTTGCAGCTTGCTAGCTGTTAAAAGACTACAACTCCCACTATTCTGCTGCTGTCAGGAAATGCTGGGGGTTGCAGTTCAGCGGCAGCTTGAAAGCTACAGGTTGCAGAATGCTGCTGCGCTCCCGTGTTGTACATATACACATACTGGACATCCGACGTACCTTTAGATATCAGCTTGGAGCTGCAGTCATGTCCCAGCCTCTCTCAGCCTGGAAATGCCTTTCCGTCCTAAAGGCTGCACATGGCACAGGGGAATGGGCAGTGCTGATCGCCCAGGCGAACCTTCCAATGTTTTCTCTGATAAATGGCTGTGTTTAGATTTGATTTGTACTTTGCATTCCTGGGAAACACTCCCTTTAGGAGCTGGGAAAATTTACCAGTCTCTGAAATGCCTGTCTGACTAATGATGTGGAGGGATTAATGATTACTAGGCACTGCTGCTGCGGCGGGGCACACACTGGGCGCTGGGCAGCACTGCCTGAATGTGGGGCTAGTGGGCTCATAAAGAGAAGAGGTATAGGTAGAGAGGGAGGAGAAAGAGATATACATAGATAGATAGATGATGGATAGATAGATATGAGATAGATAGATGATAGATATTAGCAAGATAGATAGATACAATGCAAATAAAAACGGCACTACCAATATCCAGAGTAGAAAAGAAATTCGGGGTGCCCGCATATCTGGAACATGGGTCCTCCGGTTCCTTAATCCAGATAAAGCAAATATGATGCAGCACTCCACAGATAGCAAAGAAGGTGGTTTTATTCCATCATGTGCATAGACAACGTTTCACCAGTCTCACACTTGAAAAAGCCAGTGTGAGACTGGTGAAACGTTGTCTATGCACATGATGGAATAAAACCACCTTCTTTGCTATCTGTGGAGTGCTGCATCATATTTGCTTTATCTAGATAGAAAGATAGATATGAGATAGATAGTTATGAGATAGATAGATATGAGATAGATAGATAGATGGATATGAGATAGATAGTTATGAGATAGATAGATATGTGGTGCACCACTGTGTTGAATGGCGGGACCACGAGTGTTGCGGTGAGAGTCGTGGGACCAGATGGTATTAACCCCTATGTGTTCGTGACGCCAGTGTGGATTTCGGGTTCCGGACCACCACATGCCCAGATTCTCCGCTCTCCCACGGGCTAGTAGTGAATAAAGAGTTCACAACCAGTTATGGTCAAACGGAGGCTTTACTGAATAGAAGACAGATGTAATTATCTTCACAGCTAAGGCCAGAATTCCCAGAGAGGTGACCAGGACCCAGAGGACCTTGCAGCTTGCTGGACCAATACTTGTAATTAACTTGACTTGTAATTAGACTTGACTGGTAATTAGACTTGAATTGTACTATGTGCAGGACTTGACTAGTTGTAGTGACAGCCGACATAGACTTGTAGACTTACTGGAGAGTTGTAGCTTTGTGGTCTCCAGATGCTGAACACTTGTCCTGAGATCTCTGGTAGCTGCTTCAACAAAGACTTAGATGTTACAGCTATAAGCACATACCTCAAAGAGCTGGTAGCAAAGAGACTGAATTAAGATGGCTGCCCCTTTATATAGTGGGGTCCTAGGTTTAAGTGGGAGGAGCTAGTTCAGAGAGTCGAGTCTTAGTGCATGCTGAGTACAGTACGGTCAAGACCTGAGAGTGTCTGGTGTCCTGAAGAGACCCAAGGCCTAGCCACGCAGCCACGCTTCCACCAACCAAGTGAATGTCAAAGCCGGGTAAGCAGTCACAGGGGTAAAGACTAGTCAGTCATAGTCAAGTCAGTCAAATCTGCTAAAGTCAGTGTGGGTCTGCATAATACAGTCCAAGTCCACTACAAATCCCAGCGAGCCCACAAGTCTCCTAAGTGACTGGTCATCTCCTTGGGCCTAACTGAGCTGTAAAGACTACTCCATCTGTCTGCCTCAGTAAAGCTGCCGTTGCTCTGTAACTCTGCATTAATTATTTGCCCTGCGCCTAGCCCTGGAACCAGCGGTTATACCTCGGGTGGTGTAGAGGATAACTACGCCCTGGCGTCATGAATACAAGGGGTTAATGCCATCTGCCCCTAGGGTAATAACATCTGCTCTCCATCACAACCTCCCCACAGATAGATATGAGGTAGATGGATATAGATAGTGTAGAAAAACAGCACATCCTTTTTCCTTTTAATAGGTGTAGTTGGTGCATGCAGGTTCTGGAGCCTGGGTCAGGGGTTCTCCACTTTAGACAGCATTAGGCATCTTCCCACAGAACGCAAGGTTGGTGAAAAAATCTTGGGACTTTATTTCATGGCAAAAAAAAAAAACGCGTCTAAGCTATGTTTTGACCAGCTCACCCAGTCTTTTTCAAGCAGTCGAAACGTAGCTTGCTGTTTTTCTACACTAGATAGATAGATATGAGATAGATAGGAGGAAAAAAGTAAGATGGGATAGATATATAAGACCCACATAACTCTCACCGTAGCAATGTGGCGGATTACAGAATACATCAGGTTCGCTATTTACAGACTATAGAATAAAAAAAGATTCATCAGACAAAACATTGTTTTATAAATCAGTAAAAGAACATAGAAATATCTGACATTTGTAATAAAACCTGACAGGCTGTGTATACATGGGGAAGACACAGATGGGGTGAAACCAGGTTCAGAGAGTCAGTTCAGAGGTCAAGACTCGTGACTGTGAATGGAGGCACCGAGCCCTGTGTCATCTGCTGGTGACCTTGTCAAGTCACTTTATCTCCCAGGTAGAAAATGTAGGTAGGTAGATAGTTCTATGATACAAAGTATATGATGTACACAGGCATGAATGAGGATTCCAGTTATAAATGCAGCTATGTCTGGTATTCAGATTAAACTTTTATTCATTTCATAGTGATCTCAGTATTTTTGGCCCAGCAAATATTACCCCCCCCCCCTCCCATTTCTTAATCCCCCTCTTAATGTGGCAATTGATTCCCAAGTACATATTTTGGAGGCAGAGTGGCCCCGTCTCGGTGGCGGTGCAGGGGTTGTGGACTGGGTATTGTGACCGGTGTGGAAACTTTTAGAATGCGGCAATAAGACAAGGCTGTGGGAAAATTCAGCAAGACAAAGAGCTAATCCCGTCTAGTGGATTTCACTCTCTCTAAACAAAGAATAGCTAATTACAAATTTTCTTAACCCCATGAAGGATTGGGGAGGTGCGCGGGTCTGTCAGCCACCTCTTCTATAGTCATGTGAAAAGCCGCATTTATAACCAACAAAACTTTCAATAGTTGTGTAGTGCCCATTGTATGGCTACATAGTAATGTAACAAGCATAATATAATACTACAAATATCAGCACTAAAGGTTATGGATTTACACTGTAATACCAAAGTAATAGCAAGCTGGGCAAGTGCTGCGGGGCTGATGGTCCTTGGGCCCATCCATAAGATGGAACCTGTGGAACAGACACTTTTTAGGTGTGTTGTATATGTGTTATTCTAATCCTTTACAACCCCTTTGATTAATAAAACAAATGCTCATGCTTGTAAAGTTCTCTGACCCCGACTCATTCCGCTGGAGAGGAAACAAGCATGGACTATGTTCAGATGGTGAAATGTCCGCATGGAAAATTTCTGTGCAGACATTCCACTGACAGCAGAGTGCCGGCAGACCACTCGAAAATGCTCTGTCTCATAGACGGCAAAGCATTTCCGTGCAGACTCTGCAGAAAGAATAGACATGTCTCTTCTTTCTGCGGATTCCGGAATATGAATTTCCACACCAGAAACATCTGGCACGGAAGTTCTGCCATGTGGACAGTGCAGCAGACTCTGCTGCAGCGAAATGTCTGTAAGGAATTTTTCTGCAGAATTCCGCATGAAAATTCCACCGTGTGAACATAGCCTTGTAATGATGAATATAAGGCTGCTTTTATGAACCCCCTATGTAACTTTGTAAATACATTACGTTTCTTATGCTTCATTATACTCTGTGAGCTGTACTCACTGTTCTGCTGGTGGAGTCATCACTGACCACTGATAATCTCCCTCGATCTGGGGCTCCATGCAAGATCTCACCCCGTGGTGTCAAAATGATCACAAGAATGGTGAGCAAAAATCTCAGAACCACCCGGAGGGACCTAGTGAATGACCTGCTGAGAGCTGGGACCAAAGTAACAAAGGCTACCATCAGTAACACACTACACCGCCAGGGACTCAAATCATGCAGTGCCAGACGTGTCCCCCTGCTTAAGCCAGTACATGTCCGGGCCTGTCTGAAGTTTGCTGGAGAACATTTGGATTATCCAGAAGAGGATTGGGAGAATGTCATATGGTCAGATGAAACCAAAGTAGAACTTTTTGGTAAAAACTCAACTCGTCATGTTTGGAGGAGAAAGAATGCTGAGTTGCATCCAAAGAACATCATACCTACTTTGAAGCATGGGGGTGGAAACATCATGCTTTGGGGCTGTTTTTCAGCAAAGGGACCAGGACGACTGATCTGTGTAAAGGAAAGAATGAATGGGGCTATGTACCGTGAGATTTTAAGTCAAAAACCTCCTTCCATGAGCAAGGGCATTGAAGATGAAACGTGGCGAAACGAGAAGATGAAACGAGTCTTTCAGCATGATAATGATCCCAAACATCCTGCCTGGGCAACGAAGGAGTGTCTTCATAAGAAGCATTTCAAGGTCCTGGAGTCGCCTAGTCAGTCTCCAGATTTCGACCCCATAGAAAATCTTTGAAGGGAGTTGAAAGTCTGTGTTGCCCAGCGACAGCCCCAAAACATCACTGCTCTAGAGGAGATCTGCATGGAGGAATGGGCCAAAATACCAGCAACAGTGTGTGAAAACCTTGTGAAGACTTACAGAAAACATTTGACCTCTGTCATTGCCAACAAAGGGTATATAACAAAGTATTGAGATAAAGTTTTGTTATTGACCAAATACTTATTTTCCACCATGATTTGCAAATAAATTCTTTAAAAATGTGATTTTATGGATTTTTTTTCTCATTATATCTCTCATAGTTGAGGTATACCTATGATGATAATTACAGGCCTCTCTCATCTTTTTAAGTGGGAGAACTTGCACAATTGGTGGCTGATTAAATACTTTTTTGCCCCACTGTATCTTTGTACTTATATTGTCTATTTGTTTCGATGACTTTTTGGCTTGGCTGACAAGAAAATGTTAGTGTGCACAGTGCTGTCTTTATATTAATGAACATCTTGTTTCTGTTTATTTTTTATTACTATACAGTATCCTATAAGTAGCTCGTTCCATACTAGGCATGCTCCACAGTAATAACTAGTGCCATGTATACAGCTCTCAGGCTGCTCCACTCTCCAGCCTGACTTGGCTCCCGTTCAAGCATTATCTGATCCGCTCTGTAGGAGTACAGTACAGTAATTTCTAGTAGCTGAAGGTATCACTAAAGAGTAAATCATTATTTGAATAAGATAACTACAAAAGAGGAAACCCCTTCATCTTCCTTTCTTAGTGTAAGAATGAGGCCGTGCCCACGTATTAAACCTATTTAAAGGGTGTGCACATAAATATTGTGCTTCACCTCCTTAATCCTATTTCATATCCAGTATGATACATTTGCTGGAGAAGCCAGACAATGCTATGTGGTGTAGATAGGCATGTTCTGACTGGGTTACACATCAATAATTACTGTTCATTTCTATTACCGTACAGTGACCCCCCGACCTACGATGGCCCCGACATATCAAATCGACATACGATGGCCTTTCAGAGGCCATCGCATGTCGATGTCATCATCGACATATAATGCTTTTTTATGTCGGGGCCATCGCATTAAGTGCTATGCGGCAGTGCAAAATGCTTAAGCTGCTGCCGGATAGCAGCTCAATGTTCCCCGTGTGGTGCGGTAAGTATTACTTACCCCTCCACGATGCTCCGGGGTGCCCTCCGGGTCCAGCGCTGGTCTTCCGGTGTCTTCCGGCCCTCTCCGATGACGTCAACGTGCTGCTGCGCACGTCATCCAATAGGAATGGCGTACGCAGCAGCGTAATAACGTCGCTACGCAGGCCCAGTAAGGCCTTGTGGAAGACAGAAAAGGACCGGAGAAGACAGCGGAGGACCGGAGAAGACAGCAGAGAGCCCAGCAGAGGCCCGGGGTCACCATCGGGTGCGGCGGTGACACCATCTCGAGCGGCGGGGACAGGTGAGTAGTAGTACAGCGTCCTATACTTTACATTGCACGAATCCCTCAACATACGATGGATTCGACAAACGATGGCTCGTTTGGAACGAATTACCATCGTATGTTGAGGGACCACTGTATATACTCGAGTAGAAGCCGACCCGAATATTAGCCGAGGCCCCTAATTTCACCCCAAAAACCCTGGAAAAGTTATTGACTCGACTATAAGCCTAGGGTGGGAAATACATCATCCCCCCTGTCATCATCCAGACCACCGTCATTAACACCCCCGTCATCATTACCTTGTCATTTTCACCCCCGTCATCATCACCCTCTCATCATCCCCCCCTTTCCTCATCCCGACCCCCGTCATCATTACCCCCGTCATCATCCCCCCCCCTTTCATCATCCCGACCCCCGTCATCATGACCCCCGTCATAATCCCCCCCCTTCATCATCAACGCCTGTCAATCCCTTCATCAGTGGTCTACAACCTGCGGACCTCCAGATGTTGCAAAACTACTACTCCCAGCATTCCCGGACAGCCATTGGCTGTCCGGGCATGCTGGGAGTTGTAGTTTTGAAACATCTGGAGGTCCGCAGGTTGAAGACCACTGCGGCCTTCGTCATCATCCCTTTAGTTTTCTACTCACCTCCCCTCGGTGGGAAGGAAGGGTGAGCTGGTCCGGGCCATCTATGTTGCAGGGACCGTCCGGTGGGGAGGGTTAGTCGTTCTGGGCTGTCCATTTTCACCGGGAGACCCTCTTCTCCTCTCCGGGCTGGCCCCAGACTAGTGACGTTGCCTTGACGACGACGCACAGGGACGTTCATGCGCAGGGACGTCTGCTGCGCATGGACACTGTGTCAAGGCAACGTCACTAGTCCGGGGCCGGCCTGGAGAGGAGAAGAGGGCCTACCGGTGAAAATAGACAGCCCGGAACGACTAACCCTCCCCACCGGACGGTCCCTGCAACATAGATGGCCCGGACCAGCTCACCCTTCCTTCCCACCGAGGGGAGGTGAGTAGAAAACTAAAGGGTGGGCTGGATGATGACAAAGGCCCGCAGTGGTCTTCAACCTGCGGACCTCCAGATGTTTCAAAACTACAACTCCCAGCATGCCCGGACAGCCATGGGAGTTGTAGTTTTCAAACATCTGGAGGTCCACAGGTTGAAGACCACTGAGAAGGGATTGACAGGCGGAGAGTTCACTCGAGTATAAGCCGAGGGGGGCGTTTTCAGCCAAGGGGAGCGTGCTGAAAAACTCAGCTTATACTCGAGTATAAACTGTATAAAAGCATTAATATAATAACTAATATAACCAATATTCCCCCCATACAGTGACCATATAGACATTACAGTACAGTTACATTCACTAACTCACAGGTGGCGTCTTCTCTGATCAGAGACGTTTTCTTTTCTTTTGTCAGACATTCATCCAAGTCTCTTTTCTTTTAGAGACCCTTTATGGAGTAGACACTAGTGTTGAGCGCGAATATTAGAAATGCAAATTTTTACCTCGAATATGGGCACTTCGTGATTTCATGAATATTTAGATTATAGTAATATATATTCGTAATAACGAATATTCGTGTGTTTTTTTTAATACGAATTTATGCGAATATTTATGCGAATATTTATGTGAATATCGGCACTTCCAGACTGGACAGTGATCCCTCCCTTCTTTTAGGTGAAAGATATAACTGCGCATGCGCACTATGCAAATTTCATTACGAATTTTCACATGGGGAAAAAAAAGAGGACAAACATATGCAAATTTTCGCCCATATATTCGTGAAATATCGCATATTCGAATATGGCCCCTGCCGCTCATCACTAGTAGACTCTTAGAATCCTATCTGGTAGATAGCTAGACTCCCCATTTTATAGTTAGGAAGGTCCCCATTAGGTAGGTAGGTATGCAATGTAAATAAACATCCCTTTAGATAGCTAGCTCCTAATTTTTGTTAGGCTGTCCACTCATATTAGCTAGGTAGGTAGGAAGACCCCCATATTAGCTAAATAAGTATCCCCCATAAGATAGGTGGAAGGTTTCTCATATTACTCAATATTAGCTAGGTAGGTAGCCCCCAATGATATCAAGGTAAGTAGTAGGTAGCTCCCCCATAGTTTCTAGGTAGGTATGTTATAAGTAGCCCCAATAATAGCTACCTCTGCAGCACAAATGTAAAAAAAAAAACACTTACCATCTCTATGCTCACTCTAGCGCTCACCACAAGGCCTCCATACTTGAACCTGACTGTTGTCAGTCCCCAAAGCCATCTGGTGGATGGTCTTGCTAAGGTGCCCCCCTAGCAGCTATACCTGGTGACACCTCTGCCGAACAGCAACGAAAGATGGTTGTCAACACCACAGTCAGCTGGGACCCCACCACCAGTGATAATGCCCAGAACAATGACCTTGCTGGGCATCTCACCAGATATGTAGAACACCTGGGGGTCCTTGGCTGACCTGGCCTTTTCCGGCTCCTTCACCAACACTACCCCAGAGGACTCTGTCCCAGCGCAAGACTGCCACCTCAGGTGCCCCTGCATCGGTGGCCTGACCGCCCTACCTCTACCCACAGAGCGGGTGGTAAATGCTTACCTGTCAATCCACTTCTCCATGAATGGCTACTGGGGGACGAGCCACAGATGAGAGAAGTCCTCAAAACTTTTCCTTGAAATCCTGCTACAGTGCCCTCTCGTCATGTGGTGATGGTTGGGAGCATTGCAGGATCCATGAAAGAAGCACTCTGATTGGTTGCTATGGGCAACTGTGCAACTCTTCCTCTACACTGGTTTTGATAAATCTCCCCCATAGAGGTATAGATTTATCAAAACCTGTCCAGAGGAAAAGTTTCTGAGTTGCCCATAGCAACCAATCAGAGTGCTTCTTTCATTTTTGAAAAGGCCTCTGCAAAATGAAAGAAGCAATCTAATTGGTTGCTATGGGCAACTCAGAAACTTTTCCAGGAAAGTAAAGTTAAACCACAACACTGTAACACTCTGTCCCACCCTGGGACTCAAACCAGTGGTGGTCTCTCATTCCACTGTGCTGCTGAGACAGTCCTGCTTATTTAACTGTTTTACATGCTGTGAGATCCCCATAGACCTCAATGAGACTATTGGTTTTGATGGGCAAAAAAATCACAGAGTTAAAGGGGTACTCCGGTGAAAACCTTTTTTCTTTTAAATCAACTGGTGGCAGAAAGTTAAACATATTTGTAAATTACTTCTATTAAAAAATCTTAATCCTTCCTGTATTTATTAGCTGCTGAATACTACAGAGGAAATTCTTTTCTTTTTGGAATGCTCTCTGATGACATCACGACCACAGTTCTCTCTGCTGACGTTATTATAATAATAATAATGCTTTATTTACTGTTGTCCTTAGTGGGATTTGAACCCAAGTCCCCAGCACTGCAAGGCAGCAGTGCTAACCACTGAGCCACCATGCTGCCCTTAGCATACATCTGCTATGCATGGTTGCTAAAATGGACAGAGATGTCAGCAGAGAGCACTGTGTTCGTGATGTCATCAGTGTTCCAAAAAGAAAGGAATTTCCTCTGTAACATTCAGCAGCTAATAAGTACTGGAAGGATTAAGATTTTTTTTTATAGAAGTAATTTACAAATATGTTTAACTTTCTGCCACCAGTTGATTTAAAAGAAAAAAGGTTTTCACCGGAGTACCCCTTTAATGCACTAGTCATAGTTCACTATACCATTAAAGAAGGGAGGGCTCAATATTCGCAAAAAAAAAACTGAATATAGCGAATATGCGAATTTTCGTCTATATATTTGCGAAATATCGCGAATTCGAATATGGCCTATGCCGCTCATCACTACTCTTAAGATGCACAACCTGATACCAGGAGAGATTGTAGATTATACTTATGCTATGGACAAAAAAGGAAAATGGTCTGCTGCCACTACATCACCCCGGGATCCAAAACAGTGGCCCTACAAACCCTCCAGATCAACAAATTGGGAAGAGAACTGGTGGGATATGCAACTCCAGATGGGCTCATTTAGGGATGCTAAAACCGCCTCTGTCCCCACTGCAACTTCCAATCTGGCTATAAAATGCAGCCACCTCTGTTATGGCATTACAGCACCAAATAACCTACAATTTTGGCCTTCCTTTTCTGCACCAACTCCATTGTGGCAGTGCCACTGCACCAAAACTGAGAGACAATAGTCTGGAGACAATATTGCCCCTTCTGAATTAGAGTTGGCAGAGCTGCTAGGCCCCATTACTAGGGACTCTTAGATGTATCCTTTTCTATATTAAAGGGGTACTCCCCTGGAAAAAATTTTTTTTTAAATCAACTGGTGCCAGAAAGTTAAACAGATTTGTAAATAACTTCTATTTAAAAATCTTAATCCTTCCAGTACTTACCAGCTGTTGTATGCTCCACAGGAAGTTCTTTTTCTTTTTGAATTTCCTTTCTGTCTGACCACAGTGCTCTCTACTGACACCTCTGTCCATTTTAGGACCTGTCCAGAGTAGGAGGAAATCCCCTTAGTAAACCTCTCCTATTCCAGACAGTTCCTAAAATGGACAGAGGTGTCAGCAGAGAGTACTGTGGTCAGACAGAAAATAAATTCCTAAAGAAAAAGAATTTCCTGTGGAGCATACAGCAGATGATAAGTACTGGAAGGATTAAGATTTTTAAATAGAAGTAATTTACAAATCTGTTTAACTTTCTGGCACCAGTTGATTAAAAAAAAAAATGTTTTCCAGGGGAGTACCCCGTTAAGACTCTCTTTGGGGAGCTTATTGATTAAGTATTTCTTTTTTAGTTGTGTGGCCATGTTGGGGCGATTTGTTATTGTTTGCAGCACTTGTTTGAGTATTGCACTTGGCATCTTGCCTAGAACTTAATACACTCCTGTGTTGCATGGAATATATCCAATGCTAATATAGTGCAATTTTTTTTAAAAACACATAACAGTTCAAGGGCAATCTGTATTGTGTGTCAAATATACAAGTGACTGTGCATCATATTAATTATGACCATAGCAATATTAATGTGGGGAGCATTACAGGGGTACTTTGACCGTGAGGGGCACGATTACATTTTGCTTCACTATCTGGCACTATTGTTTTCCAGGCTCCAACGTTGTCCTGGCTGTAAGTACCTGTTTGCTCAATGCACTGTTCATAGAGATGAGTGCAGGGAGGGGATAGAGAGGACTGTGCAGCTGGAATGGCCTTATAAAAATAATGAAAGTATTTCTGTCTCTTTAAAAAAGTTCTGACTTGTCATAGAGACCAGTCAGCAGTTTTTCATCAGTGGAGATCTGTGGTGAGGCGCTGTGTGAGATGCAGGCTAGCTGGGGGTTGTTATGCTTTAGCTGATGTGTCACATGGGAGGTAGTGATGAGCGGCATTGCCCATATTCGAATTTGTGATATTTCACGAATATATAGACAAATATTCGTCCTATATTCACGTATTCGAGGAAGAAAACAGTGAGGGGGTGGGCAACTTTACTATTGGTTGCTAGGGATGTTGTTGATAACCTCTGACGAGTGTATTTGCATTATTCTAATTGGCCCACAAGTGAAAAGAAGGAATATGCGCATATGTGGAAAAAAAGTGAATATTCGTAATTTCAAATATATAGCGAATATTCTTGATAAAAATTCAAAATGCAAATATTCGCGCCCAATAGTAGTGGCAGGACGGTGTAGCTATCTTGGCGTTCCCATGAGACCCCTGCTGTTTGTCTAGGAAGCTGTTACCATATGCAAAGTGCAGGAATGAGACCTCTGGACACTGGGATTCTGTAAAACAACTTGTACAACTTTACTTAAACTTCTGGTACAATTCTAATTAAAAGCAGTAGCTTTGGTAGAACTTACGACTTGCTGTGGTTTTAGGTCTGGTCAGAAAACCGTATAAGGGGCAAAAATTAGCCGACCGGAGTCGGCGTTTGACTCCGGTCGGCTCATTGAAATGAATGGGGTTTGGGCCGGATCCAGCTGGGATACAGGAGCGCCCGGTTTCTGCTCCCCCCAGCGGTATCCGGTTCCCGTACACTACAAACCAGTGTGAACCCGGCCTTAGGTGCCATCTTCTCTCTAATTCTAGAAGTGTCATGTGACCAAAGCATTATTCTTCTGTATACAGTAAATGCAAGAATGATAACCCTTTACACGTTGTGAAACCTCAGTGTATGTTATACACATTCTGCAATGATCATAAACACATTTGCATGAATTATCTAGTACCTGATACACATTGATGCATTAAGAAAAAGCTTTTGACTCTCAGACAACAAATGTTTTAGGATGGTAGCTGGAGCACTGGTACTGGGGCACTACACTTTAAATTAATTTACATACTGAAGTCTGTTTCGACACTTCAGTTACACGGTGGCAAATCAGAGGTGTCATTATCCTGTGTGGCAGAAACAGAAGGACCAAGTGGTGCGTTCAATTATTAGGAGCTGTGCTTCCAGGTCTAGCAGGATCTATGCTGTACGGTGGAGGAGGATGTTTGGTCCATGTTTTCTGTGCTAAAAATGTGAAGTACATTGTGAACAAGCACCGGTAACGAGCTTGTAATCGTTAAAAAGATTCTTTCCTTTTTTTTTTTGCAATTGCTTGCTGCATCAGTCTTCCTTTTACTTTAAAGAGGACCTGTGATCAGTCCCAACAAATGTATTGTGGTGAGCTTGTGGGGATTTAGGGTAGGTAGGGTGTAGCTGTGCAGTGATGAAAGGGTGTTTGATTAACCCTTAACTGTCGTGACGCCAGGGTGCGGGTTCTTCCTCAGTATATATATATATACCGCCACCCGTCCCAGGAACGATAGGGAGGAATAAAGGATTGTCCACAACCGGAGGTTTAGTAAACTGGAAATAACTTTACTGCAATGTTTATGCAGGTTAACAGTAGTAACAGTCTTTACATAGGACCGGACTTTAGGTTCCTCACAGTTGGTTGGGACCTTGTAGGGAATAAGCTCTGAGGCTTGCTTTACGCTGTTAAACTGAATTTAGGGTTTGGTTTTAGGTTCAGTAGTCACGTAGATTTAGGATTGAGTTTAGTTGAACTCACGGTTTTGCATTCGGCTGAAGTTAACAGGCTTCACGCCTAGATTTGTTTTGCAGGTATGCACGGAGCTTCTCTCTCTCTGATAGTCCGGAACCCAAGAGAAATGTTACTGCTTTGCAGTACAGGAACCAAGAGAGCGAGGATTGGATACAGCGTCCTTATATGGCAAGGGGGCAGGCTCAAAGCTTATTGGTTCCCACCAGCTGTCAGTCCTTTCACAAAGCATTGTGGTACATAATGTGACCCACTCACGTGACCTGAAAGGTCCTTAACCTAACAGCAGGCTTAGTATCCATGTGACCTAAGGTCCTGGAAGTACTATACATATCTATAAATGATATACATATTATACACACCAAACATATAAAATTAAAGAAGGAAGAGGTGACAAGGGGTTTTCCCACTAGGAGGATCCTACCGATACACAGAAACAAGGTACGGTACCGGGATACCACAGAATTAAAAAAAATATATGTCATAGCCTGATACCTATTCCAACAGTGTCTTTATTTATTTTTTTGCTACACCCTAAATTGCAAAGATATAGGAATTTGTTTGACTATCTGTACGTGCCATTGAATAATCAGATGGGCGGGAATTTTGTGGTACCTACAGGGATGATTAGTAGTTCTTAAAATTTGTCACGGATAGTGTGGCTAACCTGATTTTCCCCTGGTTGTCCATCAATTCTCATCAACGGAATTATCCCAGAAATGAAATTAGGATTTTGTGAAAACAACTTGAATGCTTTACTTAAATTTACTGAAATTTCTGTGCAAATCCAAATACAGTGCAGTTTAAGCACAGCATTACATGTTACAGTCTTTGGTGCAGATGAATAAATATTTGGTAACTGTCCCATTAAAGGTAACTTTTGATGATGTGGTAGCCACCCAGCACCAACTCCGACCATAGATCACTGAAGAGATTAGTGTATACAGAGGGTCCCTTGTTCAGTGTTATTCTCCTCTGACTAAGACACAACTTCCTCCTTGAGCTGAAGACTGTAAACACATTGGGGGAGATTGATCAAAACCTGCCCAGAGGAAAAGTTGCTGAGTTGCCCATAGCAACCAATCAGATTGCTTCTTTCATTTTTGAAAAGGCCTCTGAAAAATGAAAGAAGCAATCTGATTGGTTGCAATGGGCAATGGGTCAACTTTTCCTCTGCAAAGGTTTTGATAAATCTCCCCCCATTATCCTCACAGCGTGGACTGGAACAGGAAAGCCTCTTGTTTGTAGCAGGTTCTATCTTGTAAAGGATTAACCTGTTCAGGACCAAAGGCGTACAGGTACACCCTCGAGCCCTTGTACTTAAAAACCAAGGGCGGTCATATACACCCTGGTCCCATTTACGGGGCTTAAATCATTCTCACCAGTGGACAACGGGTTAAACGCAGCGGGTCCCGGTTCCTACTGGCAGCCAGGACCCACAGCTAATGCCACGTCTAAAATGAAAGTGAAACTATCCCGGTGTTACGCCTAGCGCTCCGGGTCCCCGCTCCTCCCCGGAGCGCTCACGGCGTCTTTCTCCCTGCAGCTCCCCGGTCAGTCCCGCTGACCGGGAGCGCTGCACTGTCATGGCCGTTGGGGACGCGATTCGCACAGTGGGACGCGCCCGCTCGCGAATCGCGTCCCAGGTCACTTACCCGTTCCCGTCCCCTGCTGTCATGTGCTGGCGCGCGCGGCTCCGCTCTCTAGGGCGCGCGCGCGCCAGCTCCCTGAGACTTAAAGGGCCAGTGCACCAATGATTGGTGCCTGGCCCAATTTGCTTAATTGGCTTCCACCTGGTCCCTGACTATATCTAACCTCCTCCCATGCACTCCCTTGCCGGATCTTGTTGCCCTTGTGCCTAGTGAAAGCGTATTGTGTGTCTAAAGCCTGTGTACCAGAACTTCTGCTATCCACCCTGACTACGAACCTTGCCGCCTGCCCCCGACCTTCTGCTACGTCCGACCTTGCTTCTGTCTACTCCCTTGTACCTCGCCTATCATCAGCAGTCAGAGAGGTGACCCGTTGCTAGTGGATACGACCTGGTCACTACCGCCGCAGCAAGACCATCCCGCTTTGCGGCGGGCTCTGGTGAAAACCAGTAGTGACTTAGAACCGGTCCACTAGCGCGGTCCTCGCCAATCCCTCTCTGGCACAGAGGATCCACTACCTGCCAGCCGGCATCGTGACAGTAGATCCGGCCATGGATCCCGCTGACGTCCCTCTGCCTTATATCTCTGATATCACCACGGTGGTCGCCCAGCAATCCCGACAGATCGCCCATCTAACCCACCAGCTGTCGGAAGTATTCACCATTGTGCAGCAACTTCAGTCGCAACTTCAGCAGCAATCATCTCCTCCGCCAGCTCCTGCACCCCTTCCGCAGCGAGTGGCCACTCCTAGCCTCCGCCTGTCCTTGCCGGACAAATTTAATGGGGACTCTAAGTTTTGCCGTGGCTTCCTTTCGCAATGTTCTCTGCACTTGGAGATGATGTCGGACCAGTTTCCTACTGAAAGGTCTAAGGTGGCTTTCGTAGTCAGCCTTCTGTCTGGAAAAGCTCTGTCATGGGCCACACCGCTCTGGGACCGCAATGACCCCGTCACTGCCTCTGTACACTCCTTCTTCTCGGAAATTCGAAGTGTCTTTGAGGAACCTGCCCGAGCCTCTTCTGCTGAGACTGCCCTGCTGAACCTGGTCCAGGGTAATTCTTCCGTTGGCGAGTACGCCATACAATTCCGTACTCTTGCTTCTGAACTTTCCTGGAATAATGAGGCCCTCTGCGCGACCTTTAAAAAAGGCCTATCCAGCAACATTAAAGATGTTCTGGCCGCACGAGAAACTCCTGCTAATCTACATGAACTCATTCATCTTGCCACTCGCATTGACATGCGTTTTTCTGAGAGACATCAAGAGCTCCGCCAGGAAAAAGACTTAGATCTCTGGACACCTCTCCCACAGTCTCCACTGCAATCTGCGCCTAGGCCTCCCGCCGAGGAAGCCATGCAAGTGGATCGGTCTCGCCTGACCCTGGAAGAGAGGAATCGCCGTAAGGAAGAGAATCTTTGTCTGTACTGTGCCAGTACCGAACATTTTTTGGTGGATTGCCCTATCCGTCCTCCACGTCTGGGAAACGCACGCTCGCACCCAGCTCTCGTGGGTGTGGCGTCTCTGGATGCTAAGTCGGCTTCTCCACGTCTCACGGTGCCTGTACGGATTTCTACTTCAGCCAGCTCTTCCCTCTCAGCCGTGGCCTGCCTGGACTCTGGTGCTTCTGGGAATTTTATTCGGGAGTCCTTGGTGAATAAATTCCGCATTCCGGTGACCCGTCTTGTCAAGCCACTCCACATTTCTGCGGTCAACGGAGCCAGGTTGGATTGCACCGTGCGTTACCGCACGGAGCCCCTCCTAATGTGCATCGGACCTCATCACGAGAAAATTGAATTTTTTGTCCTTCCCAATTGCACTTCCGAAGTTCTCCTTGGACTACCCTGGCTTCTACACCATTCCCCAACCCTGGACTGGTCCACTGGGGGGATCAAGAGTTGGGGTCCCTCTTGTTCCAAGGACTGCCTTAAACCAGTTCCCAGTACTCCCTGCCGTGACCCTGTGGTTCCTCCTGTATCCGGTCCCCCTAAAGTCGTTAGGGACTCTGCCTGCCACAGAAAATGCCTCTCCCCCCCTCCCAGTCCCTTCAGGCAAGCCTCTGTGTCCCCTCATGGCTCCCGTCCTTGTGTCCCCCTGCCCCGTGCCAAGCTTCACCCTCTGCCCTCCCTCCCCATTCCTACTCCTGCTGTACTGCCTGCCATTGAGGAAACCATCCATTCCATCCCGGTGTCCTCATCCCAGGGGAGGCAGTCACCGGACAAAAAAAAGGGGAGACCTAAGGGGGGGGGGTACTGTTACGCCTAGTGCTCCGGGTCCCCGCTCCTCCCCGGAGCGCTCACGGCGTCTTTCTCCCTGCAGCTCCCCGGTCAGTCCCGCTGACCGGGAGCGCTGCACTGTCATGGCCGTTGGGGACGCGATTCGCACAGTGGGACGCGCCCGCTCGCGAATCGCGTCCCAGGTCACTTACCCGTTCCCGTCCCCTGCTGTCATGTGCTGGCGCGCGCGGCTCCGCTCTCTAGGGCGCGCGCGCGCCAGCTCCCTGAGACTTAAAGGGCCAGTGCACCAATGATTGGTGCCTGGCCCAATTTGCTTAATTGGCTTCCACCTGGTCCCTGACTATATCTAACCTCCTCCCATGCACTCCCTTGCCGGATCTTGTTGCCCTTGTGCCTAGTGAAAGCGTATTGTGTGTCTAAAGCCTGTGTACCAGAACTTCTGCTATCCACCCTGACTACGAACCTTGCCGCCTGCCCCCGACCTTCTGCTACGTCCGACCTTGCTTCTGTCTACTCCCTTGTACCTCGCCTATCATCAGCAGTCAGAGAGGTGACCCGTTGCTAGTGGATACGACCTGGTCACTACCGCCGCAGCAAGACCATCCCGCTTTGCGGCGGGCTCTGGTGAAAACCAGTAGTGACTTAGAACCGGTCCACTAGCGCGGTCCTCGCCAATCCCTCTCTGGCACAGAGGATCCACTACCTGCCAGCCGGCATCGTGACACCCGGCAGCTCAGCGGACAAAATCGCGATGTCCCGATCAGTTTACTGGACCACAGGAGGGTCCTCACCTGCCTCCTTGTCGTCCGTTCGGCGATCTGCTGCTCTAAGCCTGCTCAGCAGGCTAGAGCAGCAAAGCGCTGAGAACACTGTCAATGCTATGCTATGGCATAGCATTGATCAGTGTAAGCAATTAAAAGATTGCATGGCATAGCCCCCTTCTTCAGGTGTGCAAAACCTGACTCATTCACTGAGCACTGTAGAAATGGGGATCCCTTCGACCTCAATATTGCAAACCAACTATGTGATGGAAGGGGGGAGACCGTCTTTACCATCTGGGAATTTTACATCCATGACCCCACCTGCAGTTTTTTTAGGGCTAAAAAAAAAAGTGTAAAAAGAAGTTACTAAAATGAATTAACCTTCCCTATTAAAGTTTGAATCACCCCCCTTTTCCCATTTTTTAAATAAAATAATGCAATAAAAATAATCATATGTGGTATCTCCACATGAGTAAATGTCTCAACTATTAAATTATGAGGTTAGCTAAACCGCATGGTTGATGGTGTACATGTAAAAAAATACCAAAGTCCAAAATTGTGCATTTTTGGTCACTTCATATACCATGAAAAAAAAACTAATAAAACCGATCAAAAAGTCCCATCAAAACAAAAATGGTACCGATAAAAACTACAGACCATGGTATAAAAATTTAGCCCTCATATAGCCCCTTATGCGGAAAAATAAAAAGGTTATAGGGATCAGAAGATGACAATTTTAAACATACACATTTTAGTGCATGTAAATTAGGTATCCTTGTGACTGTATGGACCCACAGAATAAAGAGATTGTGTCATTCATATGAAAATTGCACTGTGTAGAAACGGAAGCCCCCAAAATATACAAAATGGCATTTTTATTTTTAATTTCACCTTACGAATATATCTTTTTTGGTTTTGCAGTAGATTTTCTTATTAAATGATTGATGTCATTACAATGTATAATTGGTGGCACAAAAAACAAGCCCTTATATGGGTATGTAGGTGCAAAATTGAAAGCGTTATAATTTTTAGAAGTGGAGGAGGAAAAACGAGAATGCAAAAACGAAAATTGGCCTGGTCCTTAAAAGACATCTGCAGTGATATAACACTTATCTCCTATCCACATCATGGGGGGTCGGAACGCTGGGACCCCCTACGATCTCCTGCACGGAGCCACGCCTCTATGTAGTTCTATGGGAGAGGCGGGGATGCAGCGTTCGTGCATCCCCGCATCTCCCATAGAACTAAATTAGTATGTATGGGTAGTGGGCTCAGTGAGGTCGACGCTACGCGCATTAGCATTTGTATGAAGAAAAGAAAAACCGGCCACTCACCATATTCGTCTTCTTGCTTTATTGCATAAAATACTCACAATAGAACATAGGGGAGAGGGAAGGAGCGGGGGGTACAAGCGGCAACAAGCTCCTTTTCGCACTAAATAAAGTGCTTCTTCCGGCTACGCGCATTAGCCGGCGCACAGCGGGCCTCCGTTTGGGAGATCATGGGGGGTCCCAGCGGTTGGACCCACCGCGATCAAACACCTATCTCCCATCCTGTGGATAGGGGTTAAGTGTTATATCACTGCAGATGTCCTTTAAGGTCAAAATGGGCTTGGTCCTTAAGGGGTTAAACCTAGATGTAACACTATTTACACCTAAGTGTATGTCAGCCATAAACTAGTTTTTGTATCCACCCCTCTACTGGGAGAGGAAGCAGGACTAGGGACTCTGCTCACAGCCCTTCTAGAAGTTTCTGTGCAGAAACATAGGCTAGGGAGCATCATGTGACCAAGGCATCATTCAGCTGATACAACAGTAAATGTATATTTAAACCCTTATCTTAGTTACCTCAGTGTATGCTAATGCAATGCACAAAACGGTTTTGCAAATAAACTCCCTACCACAAACAAATTTCTGTAGTTTGCAGAAAGTTCTCTCACAGCTACACAACAAAAATTTTAGGGATTGTAGCAGGAACACTACAACTATATTGCAAAAAAAAAGGGTGGGAATATTAGGCTAAGGGGGTGTTATTAAGAACTTCATAATCGTACTACCCTGAATGATATCACCCCTTTGCCCTAATATTTGAATGTATATGTGGTGTCCCAGCACAATGGCTGTCCTGTGGCTTAGGACTGCTTTGGGCAGCCCTGTGGCATAGTCGTTGGGCCCACTGAGAAACTGAACCTGGTATAAATTATGTTTTGCACATTGTTAAGGAATTAATATATTTTTATAAATTATCTTGTTATTGTTATTCTGATGTATGTTAAATGTGTTACTATACTCTTAAGAGAGAGCAGTGTACCCTGTCTGCCAATGGGAACCCCTAAATTCTTCCCCATATAGTGTAGTGGGGGGAGGAGTTGCCCCAGTTGAGCCTAGTGCTAAGTCTGAGCAACATCGGGTTCAGGTGTGTTGTGTGTGGAGGCCTCAAGGGAAGGTCCAGATCAAATTAATTAAATCAGGTCATTCTGCAAGGATCACCCGCACGGTGGAAGTTCATGCCCTGGGGGAGACCTACAAGACCTTGACAGAACCCTAGTTTCCAGGATCAATCTACCCATCTTTCAAGTCAGGATCAATTCATTTGGTGAAGGAACCACAAATCCCAGCAAGGCAACAGGGCTCCCAAGGGTTTACATTGCATCCTCTCACTCAGCACCATACTGTCTCTGTATTACCATCTGCACCCTGCTCAATAAAGACTGTTACCTGTAACCTGACGTCGGTGTGCTCATTTACTCCCAGTGTCTGGCCCAGGAGAAGCTGTCTCCAACCTCAGACCGTGTATAGGATAACGGTGCCCTGGCATCACAAAGTGATAAGGTATTTCCCTACACTACCCGTGGCTACCACATATACCTGTCATTAGTGCTTGTCTTGATAATGAATAACTCCCAGGAGCTTGGCAGCAAGTGAAGAGGATAGGATGTCAGCCGCAGCGAGCTGGTATTCGGTTGATACCTATAACATGTCCCGATCTACAATATCAATCATTCCTATGAAAACACAAAAATGAGATTTGATTGATTTATAATTTGATTTCCTTATATTACTCATTTACAATATTATGAGGGAATGTCTGAGCTTATTACAACTGTTCTAATCTTCTGCAGAACATCACATTAGTATGGTTATTCATTGACAGATATACTCTGCAGATGTTTTCCCAGGCTGGATTTATGTGGAGTAGAGTGATTTTGTAAAACACGCGCCTGTGATAAACGTGAAGGATTGAGACATCTGTTCTGTACTTGGCCTGGCTGGGAGACAAGTCAGATCAGGCCCATGACCCACCGCAAAAGTATCCTGTGTCCCGTTGGGTCAGTCTGAGCTAGCTTCAGCCTGCGATGGGTGGTTGTGTACCATAAGAACTGACTATAACCTGATGGAACGGATCAGACTTGTGGGTCGTGACATGCCTCGCGGGTTCTTATCAAGATGAACTTCTACTCTCAATCCTAAACTCTGTTTACTTGCATTTGCAATCCTACTAAGTACTCAAATAACTAACAGAGGTATTCAGAAGTGCGCCAAGGCGTTTACTGGAATGCGATTACCTGCCATAGAATAACACATTCATATATTGCAACCTTAGTTTATCTTGTGTATAGGTTATCTTCATCTTGGAATTAAAGTTCTCAGATTGATTCAAGAGAACTTGGCAAAAGTTTTTGCAAACATTCCGCTCAGTGGTGGCACTCCATTCTGTCACTGGATGCCATGAAGGCTCTTGACACGGTGGAGTGGAGATTCCTGGCAGACTCTGGAGGCTTTTGGGAATGGCCAGGGGATTGTTAGCTGGATTAGGTTGTTATACAGTCGTCCACCCCTCAACATAAACCTGAATGGCTCCTTGTCAGAGAATTTTCAATCATCAAGAGGGACTCTATGGGGGATGTCCTCTGTCACCCCTCTTGTTCATTCTTTATATCGAGTCTTTGGCAATAATGATTCATAAGGCAGAGGGTATTAAAGGTTTTGGTTTGGAAGGGGACAATGACAAAATTGTACTCTATGCGGATGACCTCCTTCTTACATGACTATAATGTTGCCTAAAATGATTGCATTTGTGGAGCAATAAGGTAGGCTCTCGAGGGGATATTCCTAAGGGTAAATGGGGTTAGCATCTTAGGGAAGGAAGACGTTCTGGATTATTTAGGGTTTAGCATTCACCCTAGGGTGGAAAGTTTTCTTAATCTTAAATCATACCTGTCATGTTACAGAAAAACATATGCTAATATATGTTACTCACTAGGTCATGCAGATTATGTACATCATTTTTATGTGTCTAGCTTCTGTATTTGGGTCACAAATCCCTCTGTTCCTCTGCTCACTCATTCTGACATCCACATCTGAAGCAAGCACTGAGCCCGCCCTCACTCCCCATGCATTCACTTCCTCTCTGAGTCTGCTGTGCTGAGTCTCTTCATCCAATCACTGCAGGCTTCTCTGTAACCCCTTCCTCTCTGTTTTCAGACAGAAGTCTGATATACAGGGCTGAAGTGAGCACAGAGGAGTGCTAGTCCCACCCTCACTTCCTGGACTCACAGCCTGTGCTTCAGATAGGACAAAGATGATGCTGCAACTGGACAGGATTATGTTCTGGATGGTATGGGGACCCCTATTGGCCTTTTTTTTCCTTTTTAATAAACTAAGATTTCTACTAAAAAGAGATACTTTTTTTTAATGAATTATATTTGAAATGGTTAATGTTTTGCCAAGATGTACAGCATTTTTTGATTATGTGAGTGCCCATTTAACATAAAAACTTTATTAATGAAAACTGTCAAAACGGTCATCAACTCCTGGACCTCGGACATTTCATACAAGAATTATGCACCCTTTTCGTTTAGTTCCTTTTTGAGTTATTTTCCTATTGTATTGTTCACAGTGATTTATTTTTTATTCTATTTACTTTTATATTTTTTTATTATATTAGGTTATGGTCAGGATTTGGATTCCATCTTTGTATATTTGCATTGTTATCCTCGTTGTTATCATTGTACAAACAGAATGTGTCATCAGTGAGATCTAATAGGTCACATGTGACTCGTCCCATAAGAAAAAGACCCTAATGACCAGTGATTGGCTCTAGTGTCATCTCCAAATGGTGCTGTCTTATGTCTGGGGTCCTTTGGTTTTCGGCTGGGCCAGTAAAACCTTGAGTTGGGCTCTGCTCGCACCGGTCTTGCGGCTTCAATAACAAAAGCTACAATGCTGCGCTGGATCTGTTGCCTGATGGGCACAGTGGTGCCCTATGGACCCTAGTGACTTACAATGGTTCCACCAAGGTGTCCATTGGAATCTGCAATGTAGTGTCCGATACACATGTTTGCACAGTGTTATTGTGTTCATTGTACTGTAAAATATATGTGCTTGTTTATGTACATAGCATGGGAATCCTCCCCTGTTGTGACTCCGTTGATACCTCTACCTTAGTGCCCCTATAACGAGACAATTGTTAGTGTTTCTATCCTCCTTATCATCTGGCTCTGGCATATTTTTTATCTTTAAAGGGGTACTCACCCCTAGACATCCAAAGGATAGGGGATAAGATGTCTGACTATGGTGGTCCTGCAGCTGGGACCCCCGCAATCTGTGCAGCACCCAGCATTTGTTTAGAACGCTAGGTGCCAATGGCGGGGGTCGTGATGTCACGGTCACGCCCCTTGTGACGTCATGTCATGCCCCCTCAACACAAGTCTGTGGGACGGGGTGTGGTGGCAGCCACATCCCCTCCCATAGACTTGCATTGAGGGGGCGTGACGTGACTCACGAGGGGTGTGGTTATGACGTCACGACCCCTTCCACCCGCTCCAAGCGTTCGGAACAAAATGTTCTCAATGCTGGGGCAACAGAGTACCCCTGTAAAAAGAAGGTCCACTTTTGGGGAGTCTCAGGATCTTATATTGTACATACAATCAACATTTGGCAAGTAGAAGTTGCCATGGACTGCTGAGTTTTTCTTTTATACATGACCACACCAGCAGAAATGTATTCAGAATGCCAAGAGTGGGTGGGATTGGGCTGGTCATATCTCTAGCTCTGTAGCTTAGCCCTGATTTTGTGAAATAGTTACAGGTAACACCATGTCCCCTGCTCCAAACTGTTACAGAACCTGCGGCATGGACCTATCCCTACCAAAAACTACGTGTCACCCTGCCAGTCTACCACAGACTAAATGCATGGCAAGCTGCACCCTAGTATAAAAAAGAGGTGCACAGGTTAAACTGTTACTCTCACTCAGACATGGCAAAAGTTTTGATTGATTGCAGTTTCACTGCTGAGACTGATTTCTAGATATAGCCGGGAAAAGAGCAACTATGATCTGACCCATAGACCTACAATGGAGTTAGATAGACCTACAATAAGATGGATCGAGCGGCAAACAAGGGAGTGAACCGCACAGCCGCACACTCTTCTATGTCTAGAGATCGTTGGGGTCACAGCACTGAGACCCCGGCCTATTGAAACTTGTGTGACCTGTCAGAAGTTTTTTTTTTTTTTTAAAGGGACACTACATTGCTTGACATGTTATCCCCTATCCAAAGGCACAGGCTGCCAGAAGTGGAATTGAGGGTGCTCTCCCCATTACTTAGCTAGGGTTCTGAGCTCTAGAGACCCTTCATTTTTATGAAGAGCACATACTTTAAATGGTCACTCTCATTAAAAATTTTTTTGCTATTGCAATCCTTATGGTAAATAAAAAATCTTTCTAATGTACTTTGCTTAAAAAAAATGAAGTTAGATCTGCATTAAATAATAAAGCAGCAAGTATAGATGGGTTACCATCGGAAATTTATAAAAAATTTGGGGATATTTTGGTTCCGAAACTTTTGGTGGTATTTAACGATGCTTTGGAAGAGGGGAATTTGCCTGCATCTATGAGAGAGGCATTTATCTTGGTCATATTAAGAAAAAGATAAGGATCCTCAGTCTCCTGATTCTTATAGGTCAATTCCTCTTTTATGTACAGACGTGAAATTTTTGGCCAAGATTCTTGCCTCTCGTTTAGATAAGGTAATTTCATCATAAAGACCAGACTGGTTTTATCCCTGGCCGATCTACATCTAGCAATATTCGTTGGGTCTTTTTGAGTATCCACATATAGGGCCATATTTTATTTTGACAGCATTTGATTGTGTAGAATGGCCCTATTTGTGGGCAACTCTGTAGGAAATGGGATTTGGATCGAAATTTATCTCTTGGGTTAAATTACTACATAATAATCCCATTGCTAGAGTCAGAGCCAATGGAGAGGTTTCATAATATGTTACTCTTTTTTTGTGGTACCAGACAGGGATGCTCTCTGTCACCTCTTTTGTTTGCAATAGTGATGGGACTGTTGGCTTCCTTAGTTCACCCAAGTAAAGAGATACATGGGCTTAAATATGGGTCTTATATCAAGAAGATTGCCCTTTATGCAGATGATGCATTATTATTTTTAAATGATACAGGTCCATCATTATCTGCATTAATAGGGCTGAGGGACAGATTTAATTCCCTGTCTGGTATATGTATTAATTGGAATAAATCTTTTCTTATGCTGCTGGATCGGGATACCTCCATTGTTAAGGTCAATGAAAAAACCTCCATAAAGTGTGAACATCATTTTAAATATTTGGGTATTGAAATATCTCCAAATTTATCTCAATATAAAACTCTAAATATAACTCCTTTTTTAAATAATTTCAAACCTAAATTGATGGCTTGGTGTAAACTTCCCCTCTCGATCATTGGTAGGATTAAAGGGGTACTCCAGTGAAAACCTTTTTTTCTTTTAAATCAACTGGTGGCAGAACGTTAAACATATTGGTAAATTACTTCTATTAAAAAATCTTAATCCTTCCTGTACTTAATAGCTGCTGAATACTACAGAGGAAATTCTTTTGTTTTTGGAATGCTCTCTGATGACATCACGAGCACAGTTCTCTCTGCTGAGGTTATTATAATAATAATAACACTTTATTTATTGTTGTCCTTAGTGGGATTTGAAACCGAGTCCCCAGCACTGCAAGGCAGCAGTGCTAACCACTGAGCCACCATGCTGCCCTTAGCATACATGTGCTATGCATGGTTGCTAAAATGGACAGAGATGTCAGCAGAGAGAACTGTGCTCGTGATGTCATCAGTGTTCCAAAAAGAAAGGAATTTCCTCTGTAGCATTCAGCAGCTAATAAGTACTGGAAGGATAAAGATTTTTTAATAGAAGTAATTTACAAATATGTTTAACTTTCTGCCATCAGTTGATTTAAAAGAAAAAAGGTTTTCACCGGAGTACCCCTTTAATCTTATTAAAATGGTTTATATGCCGCAATTATTATACCTACTTCACAATTCTCCAGTTTGGCTTTCTATAGGTTGTCAATTTAGAGAATTAATTTTGAATTTTTGCTGCAAAAACCTGTATGTCCTACTTTAAAATGTATACATAAAGTGTGGAGTAGAATCAAACAAATAAGAGGTATAGGGAATTTTTGTCAATTAACCCCATATGGAGTACCGTATATACTCGAGTATAAGCCGAACCGAATATAAGCCGAGGCCCCTAATTTCACCCCAAAAACCCAGGAAAAGTTATTGACTCGACTATAAGCCCAGGGTGGGAAATACATCATCCCCCCCTGTCATCATCCAGACCCCCGTCATTAACACCCCCATCATCATCACCCTTTCATCATTCCCCCCCTTCATCATCACCACCTGTCATTATCACCCCACTTCATCATCACCCTGTCATCATCCCCCCTTCATCATCACTGCCTGTCATCATCCCCCCCCCTGTCATCATCCAGACCACTGTCATCATTCCCCCCCTTCATCATCACTGCCCGTCAATCCCTTCATCAGTGGTCTTCAACCTGCGGACCTCCAGATGTTGCAAAACTACAACTCCCTGCATGCCCGGACAGCCATCGGCTGTCCGGGCATGCTGGGAGTTGTAGTTTTGAAACACCTGGAGGTCCGCAGGTTGAAGACCACTGCGGCCTTCGTCATCATCCAGACCCCCCTTTAGTTTTCTACTCACCTACCCTCAGTGGGAAGGAAGGGTGAGCTGGTCCGGGCCATCTATGCTGCAGGGATCGTCCGGTGGGGAGGGTTAGTCGTTCCGGACTGTCCACCGGGAGGCCTTCTTCTCGGCTCCGGGCCTGGCCCCGGACTAGTGACGTTGCCTTGACGACGACACTCAGGGACGTTCATGCGCAGGGACGGACGTCCCTGTGTGTCGTCATCAAGGCAACGTCACTAGTCCACGGCCGGAGCAGAGAAGAGGGCCTCCCGGTGAAGATGGACAGCCCGGAACGACTAACCCTCCCCACCGGACGGTCCCAGCAGCATAGATGACCCGGGACAGCTCACCCTTCCTTCCCACCGAGGGGAGGTGAGTAGAAAACTAAAGGGGGGTCTGGATGATGACGAAGGCCGCAGTGGTTTTCAACCTGCGGACCTCCAGGTGTTTCAAAACTACAACTCCCAGCATGCCCAGCTGTCCGGGCATGCTGGAAGTTGTAGTTTTGCAACATCTGGAGGTCCGCACGTTGAAGACCACTGAGAAGGGATTGGCAGGCGGAGAGTTCACTCGAGTATAAGCCGAGGGGGGCGTTTTCAGCACAAAAAATGGTGCTGAAAAACTTGGCTTATACTTGAGTATATACGGTAATCCCTCTCTTGTAGAAATTAGAAAGCTTACTGGTTTTGTATTGTGGGAAAAAGCAGGTATATTATGGTTGAAAAATTTGTTTAGATTTGGAATTCTGAAGTCTTCTACTGAACTCCTAGAGGAATTTTTTCTTCCACGTATTTCTTTTTTTCAATAGATTCAATTGAGACAGGCTATTGAGGCTGAACAAAGAAAATCTCCCTTAATATACCAAAATGATCTAGCATTAGATTTAATAATTTCAACTACCAGATCTTCGGGTTTTATTTCAAGAATGTATACTGTTTTGCTTTATAAATATTTGGTGAAATGCAATGTTACGGCATTTGAGAAATGTTTTTTTTTAAAAGATAATGGGGTTTATTTACTAACGTGATCCCGACTCTTTTTTTCTCGTCTTTTGTGCCCAAATTGTGTCGATGCGACACAGTTTTGGAGCAAAAAAAAAAAAACACCTCAATTTTACAAGAAAAACCTGAAAAGGGGGCGTGGTCACGGGAGAAAGTAGGCATGGTCCCGACAAAAGGAGCGTGTCCCTGACAGTTTTGAAAAATCCCAACATATTTACTAAGGTTTCCACAGAAAATTTGGTGGATTTGGACTGGGATAAACCCGACAGATCAGAACAGTTGTAAAAAAAAGCAAAACGTAGGGAAAAGTGCAAAACGTAGGGAAACCTTAGTAAATATCTTGGGAAAATACCAGTCGAAAATCAAAACCCACAGAGAAAACTACACTACACTCTTAGTAAATAAACCCCAAGGTTGTAACTTTTGAATAGTGGGACTCATTTTTAAAAGCAGTTCCCAATCAAAGTCTAGCTGAGAGTGGTCGGCTGTCACAAATATATATTTTATATAGAACCAATCAAACACTATCTTTTCTTTATAAAATTTGGCTGAAACGAGACACAAACTGTCCTAGATGCTTTTTGTCTGATGCCGATTTAATGCATATGCTGTGGAGTTGTACCTGTTTGGAGGAGTACCGGAACTCTATCTTGGGATTTATTAAAAATGAATATAAAATTGACATACCCCCTTGGTATGTCAATATTATATTCATTTTTAATAAATCCCAAGATAGAGTTCCGGAATTTGTATCCTTGGCTATTTAGATGATTTATCTATTAGTTTCAATTATAAGATTGCATTGGGCCTTATCTTATATGGCTCAATACTGGAAGTCCACAGCTCCTCCAACTCTGTTTCAACTTATTTCTAAGATAAAATGTTCTCTAAGTTTGGAAAGGGCAATATATAGTGTTGAGCGCAAATACTGGCACTTCGCGTTTTTGCGAATATTTCGAATATAGTGATATATATTCGTAATGACGAATATTCGTTATTTTTCTGTGTGAATATACAGTATGCGAATATATGCAAATATTCGCGAATATCGGCACTTCCAGTCAGAGGACACTGATCCCTCCCTTCTTTTACGTGAAAGATATAATCGTGCACATAATATGTGCACTATGCAAATTCATTCAGAATTTTCACATGGAAAAAAAAAAAGAGAATGAATATAGCGAAAATATCTGGGTACACTGGATTAAAAAAATATGATTGTTCAATCATTTATTTTTTCTATTTCCCCTGCAGCACTGGGGGTTGGTGGGTTGGTTCAAAGGGGGAAAATTTGAATTTATATTGTACTATTATGCTCACTGGTATTATATTGGTGTGTATTTTTCTGTTTATGAGCTTTGTATGTAATACTGCTTAATAAAAACTAATTATAGAAAAAAAAAGTTTTCTACAGTATGTTTTATTTGTGTTTAAAAAAACAGCCACTAGGCTGAATGCACTAGATGCCACGTCAAGAAGCTGTAAGACTCATGTAATGTCCGTTTATTTGTTTTGGTATTTTTCTGTTTAGGTGTGTATTCACACACTAGGATGTTCAGAGCAGTTTTCTATTCTCTCTGAATAAGGAGTGATTAATGCTCTGAACGAATGAGAACTCGTGCATTTGGTGCTGGTTATTGAGTGCAATATACTATGTCTGTCTGTGCAATACTCTATGTCTGCCTGAGTATTTACCTTGTATTTATCTTGTGATTTTATCTGGGTTTTTAGCCATGGTTGTATAGCATGCTCCTTGTATTTTAGTTTGTGTTACTTTAGTCGGTTTTAGGATTATGTTTGTTAGTTTTGCTTTGTCTGTGTTCACACTGAGTTAGTCTTGCTAGTGTTAGCCGTGCTCTGTACTTTATAATTCCTGTTTGGTGTTACAGAGTCTATTAAGATTCATCCAGTTCTAGTCTTGTATCTTGAGAAATATCCTGTTTAGTATCCTGACCAGTGTTCCTATGTTGTAGAGTTTGGTGTTCTTGTATCTGTTTTTATTAAGTTCTGTTTTTTATATTTCTGTTTCCTACTGGGTCAGCATCCTGACCACACTGTGGAGTGTGCCTGCTGGCCAGTAGTCTATTTGGCTTTATTATGAATGGCTACTCCTTTTGTGGAGTGGGGTGTCCAGTTTGTTTGTTCTGTGTCCCAATTTGAACAGTGTCCTATGTTTCCTTATCAGTTTGCCTGTTTATATTCTGCCCTGTTAGTATTTGTATCCTGTTTGGTATATCTGGTTGTCTAGTAGTTTTCCATTTCTGTTCTGGCCTGTGAACGACTGTATATATTATGTGTTTTTACGCCACTGCACTTTAGCGCAGGCAGGGACCGGCTCCAAGTTGTCGATTCACTGCTTAGGAAGTATGGGCAAGTAGGCAGGGATAGTGTTTTTAGATTCAGTTTAGGGCTCACTCTCCCTGTCCCCCAGTCGGTCATGACAACTCAGTTCACATCTGCATTTGGAACCTTTGTTGCAAATGTCATATTTGATGGGAAATTTTGTTTAGCATGTACATTACCAGAGCTGCCATCAGAAATCCGCCAGTCCACCGTCAAACTAATAATTACAGTATACAAGAAGAAATATTACCCCATACATATTAATCTCATCCAGTTACTGACCAAATCCTGTATACTGAGATTCATATTACCAATAATACCAGTATACAAGGGGGAATATTATCCCCATACATATAACCATCATACTGGTACTGAGTACTGACCAAATCCTGTACATTGAGACCAATATTACCAGTAAAACCAGTATACAAGGGGGAATATTATATTACCATCATACTGGTACTGACCAAATCCTGTACACTGAGACCAATATTACCAGTAAAACCAGTATACAAGGAGGAATATTATCACCATACATATTACCATCATACTGTTACTCAGCACCGTCATCAGGGGGGTACATCCAGTACCCCAGTAAGGGACCCGAGCTCCCAAGGGGGCCCTGCCCGCTGCACCATCCTGCAGCAGCCAGGGTCGGAAGAGTGGCAGTGGCTGGAGGCTAGGAGTCCCGACTCAAGTAGATCAGTCAGTGTGTCAGCTTGAGAACCCAGGACCTTTGCGCACTGCAGCTACAGCATCACACACAGGTCCTGAGACTGACAGCTGACACAATGACCGGAGGTCCAGAGGCTACAGAGTCTGTACCACATAAAGTACAGACAGGACGCTCACTGCTACCTCTACTGTCTGCTTTCTCCTCACTGGTTCTGGGAGGATAGGGATATTGGGTGGTAGTGGGTAGGTAATTTCCCCTCCCCTATTAGGTAACGCCCTTAGTAGGTAGGTTGGAAATCCCCCTATAAGGTAGAAGTACCCTTTAGGTCAGTAATGCTCACAGTAGGTAGGTAAGTAATGCCCCCAGTAATGCCCCTAGTAATGCCCCCAGTAACTAGATAGTAGATAATGCCCCCCAGTAGGTAGTTAGTTGGTGATACCCCCAGTAGGTAGTAGGTAATGTCCCCAGTAGGTAGTAGGTAATGTCCCCAGTAGGTAGTAGGTAATATCCCCAGTAGGTAGTAGGTAATGCCCCCAGTAAGTAGGTAGTTGATGATGCCCCAGTAGGTAGTAGGTAATGTCCCCAGTAGGTAGTAGGTAATATCCCCAGTAGGTAGTAGATAATGCCCCCAGGTAGGTCATAGATATTGCCCCCCAGTAGGTAGGTAATAGGTAATGCCCCCAGTAGGTAGTGCCACCAGTAAGTAGATAGTAGGTAGGTAGTTTGTAATATTCCCAGTAGGTAGATAGTAGGTAATGCCCCCAGGTTGGTAATGTTCCCAGTAGGTAGTAGGTAATCCCCCCAGGTAGCTAGTTCCCCCATAAGGTAGCACCAGGTAGGTGATTCCACAGGTAGGTAATACCCCCACTAGGTAGCGGTCCCAGGCAGCCAAAAGGCTGTATGGGCAAGCCAGGAGTTTATGTTTTGCAACAGCTGGAACACACTATTTGGAAAACACTGGTCTAGGACTTGTATTTCCTATTTAAGGCCCCCATTGGGGTTAGAATGACCATTACTGCCCACGGCTCTTATTCAGCCGGGGAATCTTGGTGGCTGTATAAATATATATATATATATATATATATATATATATATATATATATATAAACAGGGAATTGTACATTTGCTACAGCTGGAGGCTAAAGCAAAATCACATACAGAGCACATACAACAGTGCCCCCCAGTGGTGAGAAGCTAAAACATTCAACAGTCTCCAGTGCAATCATTCTTTTTACCAATAGATGGTGCTGCTGACTTGGAAAATTAGACATTTGGTCAGTACAGCTGTAGTCCAAGTTATCTTATTAATGTAGTGGAGCCGAGTTTGTCAGCTGGTACAGGTCTTGGTGATTTCATGATGGAATTGAGTTGCTGAATGATCTTCTTGATGTAGTAAAGTATTTCCAGTCTTTTTTTCCGGAGGAAAACTGATGCAATAATATACATTTCTGTCTGACCAGTTGGGATAAATATGTAGAAAAAAACTGGTTTAGCATCAAAAACTATAGCAAAATACCAAATGAGTGCCCATTGTAGTGCTTGTTTTTATTTTTATTTCCCGCCCCCATGAACAATGTTGCTCTCTTGCAAATCCTCTGGCTGGTATCAAATTGTGTTTGGTAAGCAGTGCCAAAGTCTGTCAAGTCTGCCTCTATAGCAGGCTTTGGCTGTCCGGGCATGCTGGAAGTTGTAGTTTTACAACAGCTGAAGGCATCCTGGTTGGGAAAGGCTTTTAAAGTGGTACTCCTGGATACAAAAACGTATCTCCTATCCTATGTATAGTGGTCGGCACAGTAATGCCCTTGCGTCCTGGTACTTAACCCCTTAAGGACCAGGCCATTTTATACCTTAAGGACCGGAGCGTTTTTTGCAATTCTGACCACTGTCACTTTAAACATTAATAACTCTGGAATGCTTTTAGTTATCATTCTGATTCCGAGATAGTTTTTTCGTGACATATTCTACTTTAACTTAATGGTAAAATTTTATGGTAACTTGCATCCTTTCTTGGTGAAAAAGCCCAAAATTTGATGAAAAAAATGAAAATTTTGCATTTTTCTAACTTTGAAGCTCTCTGCTTGTAAGGAAAATGGATATTCAAAATATATTTTTTGGGGGTTCACATATACAATATGTCTACTTTATGTTTGCATCATAAAATTTATGAGTTTTTACTTTTGGAAGACACCATAGGGCTTCAAAGTTCAGTAGCAATTTTGAAATTTTTCACAAAATTTTCAAACTCACTATTTTTCAGGGACCAGTTCAGTTTTGAAGTGGATTTGAAGGGTCTTCATATTAGAAATACCCCATAAAAGACCCCATTATAAAAACTACACCCCCTAAAGTATTCAAAAAAACATTCAGTAAGTGTATTAACCCTTTAGGTGTTTCACAGGAATAGCAGCAAAGTGAAGGAGAAAATTCAAAATCTTCATTTTTTACACTTGCATGTTCTTGTAGACCCAATTTTTGAATTTTTGCAAGGGATAAAAAGGAAAAAATTTTTACTTGTATTTGAAACCCAATTTCTCTCGAGTAAGCACATACCTCATATGTCTATGTTAATTGTTCGGCGGGCGCAGTAGAGGGCTCAGAAGGGAAGGAGCGACAAATGGTTTTTGGGGGGCATGCCGCATTTAGGAAGCCCCTTTGGTGCCAGGACAGCAAAAAAAAAACACATGGCATACCATTTTGGAAACTAGACCCCTCAGGGAACGTAACAAGGGGTAAAGTGAACCTTAATACCCTACAGGTATTTCACGACTTTTGCATATGTAAAAAAAATATATTTTTTTTTTACCTAAAATGCTTGGTTTCCCAAAAATTTTACATTTTTAAAAAGGGTAATAGCAGAAAATACCCCCCAAAATTTGAAGCCCAATTTCTCCCGATACAGAAAACACCTCGCATGGGGGTGAAAAGTGCTCTGCTGGTGCACTACAGGTCTCAGAAGAGAAGGAGTCACATTTGGCTTTTTGAAAGCAAATTTTGCTCTGGGGGAATGCCGCATTTAGGAAGCCTCTATGGTGCCAGAACAGCAAAAAAAAAACACATGGCATACCATTTTGGAAACTAGACCCCTCGGGGAACGTAACAAGGGGTAATGTGAACCTTAATACCCTACAGGTGTTTCACGACTTTTGCATATGTAAAAAAATATATTTTTTTTTTACCTAAAATGCTTGGTTTCCCAAAATTTTTACAATTTTAAAAAGGGTAATAGCAGAAAATACCCCCCAAAATTTGAAGCCCAATTTCTCCCGATTCAGAAAACACCCCATATGGGTGTGAAAAGTGCTCTGCTGGCGCACTACAGGTCTCAGAAGAGAAGGAGTCACATTTGGCTTTTTGAAAGTGAATTTTGCTCTGGGGGCATGCCGCATTTAGGAAGCCCCTATGGTGCCAGGACAGCAAAAAAAAAACACATGGCATACCATTTTGGAAACTAGACCCCTCGGGGAACGTAACAAGGGGTAATGTGAACCTTAATACCCTACAGGTGTTTCACGACTTTTGCATATGTAAAAAAATATATATTTTTTTTACCTAAAATGCTTGGTTTCCCAAAATGTTTACAATTTTAAAAAGGGTAATAGCAGAAAATACCCCCCCAAAATTTGAAGCCCAATTTCTCCCGATTCAGAAAACACCCCATATGGGTGTGAAAAGTGCTCTGCTGGCGCACTACAGGTCTCAGAAGAGAAGGAGTCACATTTGGCTTTTTGAAAGCGAATTTTGCTCTGGGGGCATGCCGCATTTAGGAAGCCCCTATGGTGCCAGGACAGCAAAAAAAAAACACATGGCATACTATTTTGGAAACTAGACCCCTCGGGGAACGTAACAAGGGGTAATTTGAACCTTAATACCCTACAGGTGTTTCACGACTTTTGCATATGTAAAAAAAATATATATTTTTTTTACCTAAAATGCTTGTTTTCCCAAAAATTTTACATTTTTTAAAAGGGTAATAGCAGAAAATACCCCCCAAAATTTGAAGCCCAATTTCTCCCGAGTACGGCGATACCCCATATGTGGCCCTAAACTGTTGCCTTGAAATACGACAGGGCTCCAAAGTGAGAGCGCCATGCGCATTTGAGGCCTAAATTAGGGACTTGCATAGGGGTGGACATAGGGGTATTCTACGCCAGTGATTCCCAAACAGGGTGCCTCCAGCTGTTGTAAAACTCCCAGCATGCCTGGACAGTCAACGGCTATCTGGCAATACTGGGAGTAGTTGTTTTGCAACAGCTGGAGGCTCCGTTTTGGAAACAGTGGCGTACCAGACGTTTTTCATTTTTATTGGGGAGGGGGGTTGTATAGGGGTATGTGTATATGTAGTGTTTTTTACTTTTTATTTTATTTTGTGGTAGTGTAGTGTAGTGTTTTTAGGGTACAGTCGCACGGGCGGGGGGTTCACAGTAGTTTCTCGCTGGCAGTTTGAGCTACGGCAGAAAATTTGACGCAGCTCAAACTTGCAGCCGGATACTTACTGTAATCCTCCACCCATGTGAGTGTACCCTGTACGTTCACATAGGGGGGGGGGAACATCCAGCTGTTGCAAAACTACAACTCCCAGCATGTACGGTCTATCAGTGCATGCTGGGAGTTGTAGTTTTGCAACCGCTGGAGGCTCCGTTCTGGAAACAGTGGCGTACCAGACGTTTTTCATTTTTATTGGGGAGGGGAGGGGGGCTGTGTAGGGGTATGTGTATATGTAGTGTTTTTTACTTTTTATTTTATTGTGTGTTAGTGTAGTGTTTTTAGGGTACAGTCGCACGGGCGGGGGGTTCACAGTAGTTTCTCGCTGGCAGTTTGAGCTGCGGCAGAAATTTTGCCGTACCTCAAACTTGCAGCCGGATACTAACTGTAATCCTCCGCCCATGTGAGTGTACCCTGTACGTTCACATTGGGGGGGGAACATCCAGCTGTTGCAAAACTACAACTCCCAGCATGTACGGTCTATCAGTGCATGCTGGGAGTTGTAGTTTTGCAACAGCTGGAGGCACACTGGTTGTGAAACACCGAGTTTGGTAACAAACTCAGTGTTTTGCAACCAGTGTGCCTTCAGCTGTTGCAAAAGCTACAACCCCCAGCATGTACGGACAGCGGAAGGGCATGCTGGGTGTTGTAGTTATGCAACAGCTGGAGGCATACTACTTTGGCTGGGGATGCTGGGGATTGTAGTTATGCAACAGCTGGAGACACACTGGTTTACTACTTAACTCAGTGTGCCTTCAGCTGTTGCAAAACTACAACTCTCAGCAGTCACCGACAGCCAACGGGCATGCTGGGAGTTGTAGTTATGCAACCACCAGATGCACCACTACAACTCCCAGCATGCACTTTAGCTGATTGTGCAAGCTGGGAGTTGTAGTTACACAACAGCTGAAGGTACACTTTTCCATAGAAAGAATGTGCCTCCAGCTGTTGCAAAACTACAAGTCCCAGCATGCCCATAAGGGCATGCTGGGAGTTGTGGTGGTCTGCCTCCTGCTGTTGCATAACTACAGCTCCCAGCATGCCCTTGTTGCATGCTGGGAGCTGTTGCTAAGCAACAGCAGGAGGCTGTCACTCACCTCCAACGATCCAGCAGCACAGGTCAGTCCCTCGTCGTCTCCGCCGCCGCCGCTGCTCCTGGGGCCCCGATCCCAACAGGGACGCCGGGGATCGGGGTCCCCAGCACCGGGGGTCGTCTTCCCGCACCCGCTCACGTCCTCCGGAAGAGGGGCGGAGCGGGTTGCGGGAGTGACACCCGCAGCAGGCGCCCTGATTGGTCGGCCGGTAATCCGGCCGACGAATCAGGGCGATCGTGAGGTGGCACCAGTGCCACCTCACCCCTGCTGGCTCTGGCTGATCGGGGCCGTCTCTGACGGCCCCGATCAGCCAATAATTCCGGGTCACCGGGTCACTGGAGACCCGATTGACCCGGAATCCGCCGCAGATCGCTGGACTGAATTGTCCAGCGATCTGCGGCCATCGCCGACATGGGGGGTCATAATGACCCCCCTGGGCGATATGCCCCGATGCCTGCTGAACGATTTCAGCAGGCATCGGGGACCGGCTCCGCTCCAGATGGTTGCGGGGGGCCGGTAAAACACATGACGTTCTCATACGTCATGTGTCCTTAAGGACTCGGAAATGGAGACGTATGAGAACGTCATGTGTCCTTAAGGGGTTAAGCACCAAGGGGGTACCTGTACGCCCTGATCCCTTGAGCGGCTTTGAAACGACCGCAGGAGCAGCGCTCACCTCAGAATGCTGCCTGTCATAAACCCTTTAGATGCTGTGATCAATGGCGATCACACTGTCTAAAGTAAAAGATCATCAGTAACTCAGAGGGGCTCACGAACCCCCCTGTGACGTGATCCCCTTACCTGCTTCCTGCCACTGTTTGCCAATCTATCTGATGTTACTGTGTCCATTTTTGGACATCGTCAGTCATCAGCCGTAACTCCATTCCCTCATCAGGCGAAACAGGGTCCCGCCTCTTCGCTCGGACCAATCGCCGTCATCCTTCAGCCACAACTCCCTCCTCCCTCATCCGAAACTCCCTAGTCCAAAGCGCCATCATGCCTCAGACGATTCTCCCTCAGACGCAACTTCCTGCTGCATAGCAGAGCCGCCGCTGCACAACATGTATAGCAGAGTCAAAACTGTAAAAATTGCACGTGTACAATGTACACGTGACACTACATGTTCTACAGAGTCTGTATAGCAGAGCCGACACTGAATAGTATCTACAGCTGAACCTGTAGAGCAGAGAGCCGACACTGAAGAGCATCTATGGCAGAACCCGTAGAGCAGAACCGACACTGAATAGCATCTACAGCAGAACCCGTATAGCAGAGCCGACACTGAATAGCATGTACAGCAGAACCCGTATAGCAGAGCCGACACTGAATGGTATCTACAGCTGAACCCGTAGAGCAGAGAGCCGACACTGACTCGGCTCTGCTACACAGCAGGAAGGTTTTTCGTCTGAGGGGTGACAGAGTTTCGTATGAGGGAGTTGTGGCTGACGCCTGATGGAGATTGGTCCAAGGGAGGAGGCGGGACACTGATCGCCTGACGCGGGACGGAGTTACGGCTGACAACTGACGATGTCCTAAAATGCACACCGTATTGATGTAGCCTGGCTTAGCCATAGGCATAGCATTATACAGTAAATGCAATCTAATGATTTGGGGACTTAAAAAGTGTAAAAAAATGTATTACCCTTATTTTCCCATTGTACAAAAAAGAAAAAAAATTCTAATTTTTGGTATTGCTGCATGCGTAAATGTCCAGACTGTTAAGATATAATATTTATAATTCCGCACAGTAAATGGCATAAACGTAAAAAAATAAAGCCATTAAAAAGTCCCATCAAAGCAAAAATGGTACAGATAAAAATTTACAGATAACGGCGCAAAAAATAAAAAAGCTATAGGGGTCAGAAAAGATAAATTTTATGCATAGGAATTTTGTAAAAAATTTTGGGAAAATGAAACATGTCATTACAAAGCACAATTGGCCACACAAAAAACAAGCCCTCATATAGGTCTGTAGGTGAAAAAATAAAAGAATTATGGATTTTAAAAGGAAGGGAGTTAAAAACAAAAAAGGCAAAAATGAAAATTGGCCTGGTCCTTAAAGGGGTACTCCGGTGGAAAATTTGTTTTGTTTTTTTCAAACTAGAAATGTATACAGATTTGTAAATGACTTCTATAAAATAAATCTTAATCCTTCCAGTACTTATCAGCTGCTGTATGCTCCAGAGGAAGTTGTGTAGTTTTGTCTGACCACAGTGCTCTCTGCTGACACCTCTGTCCATGTCAGGAACTGTCCAGAGCAGGAGAGGTTTGCTATGGGGATTTGTTCCTGCTCTGGACAGTTCCAGACATGGACAGAGGTGTCAGCAGAGAGCAGTGTGGTCAGATAGAAAAGAACTACACAACTTCCTCTTGAGTATACAGCAGCTCGTAAGTACTGAAAGGATTAAGATTTTTAAATTGAAGTCATTTACAAATCTGTATAACTTTCTGGCACCAGTTGATATATATATGAAAATAAAAATAATAATTTTCCACCGGAGTACCCCTTTAAGGCCAAAATGTGCCATGTCCTTAAGGGGGTTAGTACAAAATGCACTAAATAGAAATTTTTCAAATGTATACTTGATACTTTTATATTATTGTTTAGTTTATTGTTGTTTGCGCTTTTACTTACTGCCAGGTTACGATCCTGTTGATGGGTCATTTGCCAGCAGAGACAATAACCCCTTATGAGACATCAGTGTGAAATACACTTTAATAGTATCATGTAAAGAGACAAACAAGCTGCGCACAAGGGCGGCTAATAGCCAGCTTGTATGGCACATTTGAAACAGAAGATCACCTTGTCATGGTAAACAGCAATTTAAGCCGAGCGCAAGTCTGCCGGGACCGCCGTCTGCAATCTTTAGACCTGCCGGGGACCAACTGGGACCAATCATGTCACCGGCAATTATTCTTAGTTTGTGATTTACAGGGTGTTTTTTTTATTTCTTTTTTTTTCTTTTTTCTTCATGAAAATGCCATGGTGTTAACAAATCATTCAAAGTCAATAATTAAAAAATATATAATAATAAAAATTATTATTATAATTTTTAAATATTAATAATAATAAAAAAAATATTAAAAAAAATTAAGAAAACATATTTAAATCTAATAAACATGTTTTGTTTTCACGTGTCCAACTTTGTTATGCTCTAATGCAGTGTTTCCTGACTAGTGTGCCTCCAGCTGTTGCAAAACTACTACTCCCAGCATGCCCGGACAGCCATCGGCTGTCCGGGCATGCTGGGAGTTGTAGTTTTGCAACAGCTGAAGGCACGCTGGTCGGGAAACACTTCTCTGATGTGACCCATTTTATCTTGTCTGTTCTTAAATTTTACACAGATAAGCTTATCTCATAGTAATTATATGTACAATATAAGATTAGAGCAAAAAAAAAAAAAGGTTTTGTCAAAGTAAAAAAGTTTTTTTTGCAGTTTTTCCCCCCAAAAATGCCAAAATGGCGCCCATGGCATTTTTTCATTGAAAAAAACGCTGTGGCCAGATGTTAGCTGTAAATCAATGAGAAATCGCAAAATTCTTTTTCCACTTTGCTTTTTTCTTTTTTTTTTTTTTTTTTTTTTATCCATTTGGCGTTTTTTCACTCTTTTTTGGTGTTTTTCGGCTTCTTGGCGGATCTGCAAAGTCACAGCATGTTAAGCCTATGGCATTTTTCTTTCTGAAATCGTGCCGTTTTTCTCTCATAGAAGTCTATGGGAGTTAAAAAAACGCAAAGAAAAACGACATGTGGGTTTTAACTTTGGCGTTTTTGCAGGTGGTTTTTATTCTTTTTTTTGGACTTTAGCGATCCAAAAAAGTGATGGAGATTCCTTTTTTTTAAATAAAATTTCATTAAATGAAAAAAAAATTATAAAAAAGATGCAGTAAAAAAGATGGAAAAATTGTATTTAACAAAATGTATCTTTTTTATAACACATTTTTTATTAATTTTAAAACAGGGATCAATTTATGTGTCCGGGCAGGGACCTAAAAATGTCCCTGACAATAATAAAAATGTGGTGTGTGTGTGTTTTTTACTTTTTGTTTCTTTATTTTTTTAGATAGTACTATTACTCCCAGCATGGAACACACTGTAGTGGAGTAGTAGTACCTGTACTAACTGACAGATCGCCTGACATCCACTGTGCTCCTCCTTTATAATGTATAGATGCAGCTGGCCTTCTATGGTCCCGTGCACTGAAGTATATATTCACCTATTCATATTTCCTGTGGAGAACTGTGATTGGCCAGATGGTTCCAGCCAATCACGACTCTCTGTGGGAAATATGAATAGGTGTATATATACGTCAGTGCAGGGGACCATAGAAGAGCGGCCGCCGGCATCTATACCTTACACAGGAGGATCACAGCGGGTGTCAGGCGTGACACTCGCTGCAATCTGTCTATTAATGCAGGTACTACAGCTTCCAGCATGGAGCAGAGTGTGCTTTATGTTGGGAGCAGTAGTACCTGTAGTTAAGGACAGATGACAGCGGGTGTCACTCCTGACACCCACTGCGATCATCCTTCATCCCTGAGATGCATAGCGGCTTTCTCTCGGGCTTAGATCTCTGCACTATACTCCGGCCGGACTTTCACTCATTCATATTTCCCTCTGAGAGCAGTGATTGGCTGCCACCATCCGGCCAATCCCCACTCTGGGCGGAAAATATGAATTAGTGAGGTGAATTTCTGGCCGGCACGGAGTATAGAGCAGAGATGCGAGCGCTGTATAGAGCCGCTCCGCATCTCTGCTATATTATGATCGCATCGGGTGTCAGGAGTGACACCTGGGGTGATCTGTCTATCAGTACAGGAACTACTACTCCCATCATGAAACAGTGTCTTCTGTGCTGGGAGTGGTAGTACTACCTAAAAAAAAAAAAAAAAAAAGGAAAAAAAAGGGAAAAACACACATACTACATTTTTATCATTGTCGGCTACATTTTTAGTGCCCTGTCCACCCACATAATTTGATCCCTGTTTAAAAATTAATTAAAATTTTGTTTTAAAAAAATATAAATTTTGTTAAAAACTTTTTCCCATCACTAGTGCATCCTTTTAAAAAAAAAAAAAATTTTGGGGTACCCAACAAATCTTTAAAAACCATCAAAGGGGCCAAAAATGCAATTTCCACTCAAAGGCATTAAAAAAAAAGAAAAAACTCCAAAAGTGGAAACTTATCCTAACTGGAAAATCAGCTTTTTTTTTTTCCCCCAGAAACAGCGCCACTTTTGTTCTCAGCCCAGTTTCATTCACATGAATGGAGCCAAGATGTAATACCACACACAACCTGAGAAGCAGCCATGTTTTTCTCATCCTGGATAACCCCCTTTAGGGTTGGTCTCACACATAACTATTTCTCAGGCTAAGTTTCAACAGCGTTTTTTTCTGGCGTTTCTGCCTTTGAGTGAAAATTGCAATTTTAGCCCCTTTGGTGTTTTATTTAAGTATTTGTTGGGTACCAGGAGTGACACCCGCTGTGTTCTGTCCTTAACTGCAGGTACTACTGCTCCCACAGCTGGGATCTGTAGTACCTGCATTAATAGACAGATCATTAATAGACACACGGTTTTAGGTCCAGTCAGGAAACCACTACGGATCAAAAATGAGCCGACCGGAGTCACCGTTTTACTTCGGTCGGCTCATTAAAGTAAATGGAGTTCAGCGCTGGTCTGGCTGGGGATACGGGAGAGCCCTGTTTGCCCCTCCCCCACCCGTAATGTCAAAACGATGTGTGAATGCAGCCTTACCTATAGATGCGGGCGGCCAGCTGCACTTCTCTGGTCCCCTGCCTTCTGTGATCTGAAGTTCTCTTCACATCACAGATTTGTATATGTATATTTTTAATATTGTCGGCTACATTTTTAGTTCCCTGCCCGCCCACATAAATTGGTCCCTGTTAAAAAATTTATAAAAATGTTGTTCTAAAAAATATAAATCTCGTTAAATACAATTTTTTCCATCCCTACCGTATCTTTTTTTTTTTCAATAGCTGGATGCAGGTTTCGGGGGTCACTGGCAGGGGATGGTCCCAAAGTCGACTTGCGGTTCAGCGCTCCACCGAAGATACAGAAATCAGTTCACGTATGCGGTATGCTGTGATAACATTTTATTCTCTGTAGTAAATTTCGTAGGGTACCATAAAAAAAAAAAAAAAAAAAAAGGTGCAGGAGGGTGTGCAAAAAAGAAACAACAGACAGAGATGGCGCTACGATAGTGCCATTTAATTTTTAACTGCAGGGTGTGTGTAATAAAACAGAAAAAAGCCGCTCACCTTTGACAGTTGTGCAAATTGCAGGCACAACACGTTTCGAGAGGGTATTCCTTTCTTCATCAGGTACCTGACGAAGAGAGGAATCCCCTCTCGAAACACGTTGTCCTGAGCACCCAGCTATCTGTGTAACTGCGATTACCCATGTATAATATACACTACGGTGAATAAAAAGTTATCACAGAATACTGCAAACCTGAACTGATTTCTGCATCTCCGGTGGAGCACTGAACCGCGCTGAACTGCAAGCCGGCTTTGGGACCATCCCCTGCCAGGGATCCCCGTAACCTGCATCCAGCTGCTATCCTGATCGCCACCAGTGGTACCGACGACCGGCGGCTCCCGGACCTGGCCGCTACTTACCTAAAGCGATTCGCAGTGCTGTGCCTGCAAATTTCCACAACTGGCAAAGGTGAGCGGCTTTTTTCCCACCAAACTCCAAAAATGGACTGGACAAAATTATTGGCACCCTTAACTTAATATTCAGTTTCACACCCTTTGGAAAAAATAACTGAAATCAGTGGCTTCCTATAACCATCAATAAGCTTCTTACACCTCTCAGCCGGAATGTTGGACCACTCTTCCTTTCCAAACTGCTCCAGGTCTCTCTTATTGGAAGGCGCCTTTTCCCAAGAGCAATTTTAAGATCTCTCCACAGGTGTTGAATGGGATTTAGATCTGGACTCATTTCTGGCCACTTCAGAACTCTCCACTGCTTTGTTGTCATCCATTTCTGGGGGCTTTTTGAAGTATGTTTGGGGTCATTGTCCTGCTGGAAGACCCAAGATCTCGGACTCAAACCCAGCTTTCTGACACTGGGCTGTACAGTGCGACCCAAAATGCGTTGGTAATCCTCAGATTTCATGATGCCTTGCACATATTCAAGGCACCCAGTGCCAGAGGCAGCAAAACAACCCCAAAAGATCATTGAACCTTCATCATATTTCACTGTAGGTACTGTGTTCTTTTCTTTGTAGGCCTCATTCTATTTTTGGTAAACAGTAGAATGATGTGCTTTACCAAAAAGCTCTATCTTGGTCTCATCTGTCCACAAGACGTTTTCCCAGAAGGATTTTGGCTTACTAAAGTTAATTTTGGCAAAATGTGGTCTTGCTTTTTTATGTCTCTGTGTCAGCAGTGGGGTCCTCCTGGGTCTCCTGCCATAGCGTTTCATTTCATTTAAATGTCGACGGATAGTTCGCGCTGACACTGGTGCTCCCTGAGCCTGCAGGACAGCTTGAATATCTTTGGAACTTGTTTGGGGCTGCTTATCCACCATCCGGACTATCTTGCGTTGACACCTTTCATCAATTTTTCTCTTCTGTCCATGCCCAGGGAGATTAGCTACAGTGCCATGGGTTGCAAACTTCTTGATAATGTTGCGCACTGTGGACAAAGGCAAATCTACATCTCTGGAGATGGACTTGTAACCTTGAGATTGTTGATATTTTTCCACAATTTTGGTTCTCAAGTCCTCAGACAGTTCTCTTCTCCTCTTTCTGTTGTCCTTGCTTAGTGTGGCACACACAGACACACAATGCAAAGACTAAGTGAACTTCTCTCCTTTTTATCTGCTTTCAGGTGTGATTTTTATATTGCCCACACCTTTTACTTGCCCCAGGTGAGTTTAAAGGAGCATCACATGCTTGAAACAAATTTGAAAGGGTGCCAATAATTTTGTCCAGACCATTTTTGGAGTTTGGTGTAACATTATGTCCAATTTGCTTTTTTTCCTCCCTTTTTTGGTTTAGTTCCAATACACACAAAGGGAATAAACATAGCAAAACATGTGTTACTGCAATCCTTTTCTGTGAGAAATACTTAATTTTCTTGAAAAATTTCAGAGATGGCAACATTTACGGCCATGACTGTATCTCCATCCCTTTTTTTTGGATCACTAAAGTTCAAAGTGAAAACCCACATGGCATTTTTCTTGGCGCTTTTTTACTCCCATAGACGTCTATGGGAGAAAAGCACCACGGTTTTAGTGAAAAAAATGCCACAGACTCAACATAATGCTATTTTGAAAAACTGCCAAGGGGCTGAAAAAAAAAAAAGCAAAAAAATAGTGAGAAATGGCAAAAGGATTAAAAAAAAACACCAAACTGAAAAACGCAAAGTGTAAAAGAAATGTAGCTATTTCTCATTGATTTAGAGCTAACATCTGGCTTTTTTTGACTGAAAATATGTCATGTGGCAGATTTGGCGCTTTTCTTTGCTTTTTTGCCAAAAATAACCAAGTGGAAACTTAGTCTAAGACTGTGTAAACTTCGACTAGAATGTTTAAAAAGGTGCCGAATTTATCACGGTGGCTCTGGCTGTTACACCATTTATTAGATGGCTTACTTTTGTGGCAAAAAAAATGTGTGCCAAATGAAAGTACATTTAAAGGGGTACTACGGTGGAAAACTTTTATTTTTTATTTTTTACATCAACTGGTGCCAGAAAGTTAAACAGATTTGTAAATTACTTCTATTAAAAAAATCTTAATCCTTCCAGTACTTATTAGGTGCTGAATTCTACAGAGGATATTCTTTTCTTTTTGGAACACAGAGCTCTCTGCTGACATCACGAGCACAGTGCTCTCTGCTGACATCTCTGTCCATTTTAGGAACTGACCAGAGCAGCGTATCTTTGCTATGGCGATTTTCTCCTACTCTGGACAGTTCCTAAAATGGACAGAGATGTCAGCAGAGAGCACTGTGCTCGTGATTCAGCAGAGAGCTCTGTGTTCTAAAAAGAAAATAATTTCCTCTGTACTATTCAGCAGCTAATAAGTACTGGAAGGATTAAGATTTTTTTTAATAGAAGTCATTTACAAATCTGTTTAACTTTCTGGAACCAGTTGATTTGAAAAAGAAAAAGTTTTCCACCGGAGTACCCCTTTAAGCCATGCCCCTGTATCTATCTATCTATCTACCTATCTATCTATCTACCTATCTATCTATCTCATATCTATCTACCTATCTTATATCTATCTATCTCATCTCTATCTATCTCATATCTATCTATCTCATATCTATCTCAATCTCATATCTATCTATCTCATATCTATCTATCTATCTATCTATCTCATATCTATCTATCTATCTCATATCTATATCATATCTATCTATCTATCTCATATGTATCTAACTATCTCATATCTATCTATCTATCTCATATCTATCTATCTATCTATCTTATATCTATCTAGCTATCTCATATCTATCTATCTCATATCTATCTATCTCATATCTATCTCAATCTCATATCTATCTATCTCATATCTATCTATCTCATATCTATCTATCTATCTATCTATCTATCTCATATCTATATCATATCTATCTATCTATCTATCTCATATGTATCTAACTATCTCATATCTATCTATCTATCTCATATCTATCTAGCTATCTCATATCTATCTATCTATATCATATCTATCTCATATCTATCTATCTCATATCTATCTATCTATCTATCTCATATCTATCTATCTGTCTTATATCTATCTAGCTATCTCATATCTATCTATCTATCTATCTACCTCATATGTATCTATCTATCTCATATCTATCTCTCTATCTCAATCTCATATCTATCTATCTATCTCATATCTATCTATCTATCTCATATCTATCTATCGATCTATTTATCTCATATCTATCTATCTATCTATCTATCTATCTCATATCTATCTATCTTATATCTATCTAGCTATCTCATATCTATCTATCTATCTCATATCTATATCATATCTATCTCATATCTATCTATCTCATATCTATCTATCTATCTATCTATCTCATATGTATCTAACTATCTCATATCTATCTATCTTATATCTATCTATTTATATCATATCTATCTCATATCTATCTATCTCATATGTATCTATCTATCTCATATCTATCTCTCTATCTCATTCTCATATCTATCTATCTATCTATCTATCTATCTCATATCTATCTATCTCATGTCTATCTATCTCATATCTATCTATCTCATATCTATCTATCTCATATCTATCTCAATCTCATATCTATCTATCTCATATCTATCTATCTATCTATCTATCTCATATCTATCTATCTATCTCATATCTATATCATATCTATCTATCTATCTATCTCATATGTATCTAACTATCTCATATCTATCTATCTATCTATCTATCTTATATCTATCTATCTATCTTATATCTATCTAGCTATCTCATATCTATCTATCTCATATCTATCTCAATCTCATATCTATCTATCTCATATCTATCTATCTATCTCATATCTATATCATATCTATCTATCTATCTATCTATCTCATATGTATCTAACTATCTCATATCTATCTCATATCTATCTATCTATATCATATCTATCTCATATCTATCTATCTCATATCTATCTATCTATCTATCTCATATCTATCTATCTGTCTTATATCTATCTAGCTATCTCATATCTATCTATCTATCTATCTACCTCATATGTATCTATCTATCTCATATCTATCTCTCTATCTCAATCTCATATCTATCTATCTATCTCATATCTATCTATCTATCTCATATCTATCTATCGATCTATTTATCTCATATCTATCTATCTATCTATCTATCTATCTCATATCTATCTATCTTATATCTATCTAGCTATCTCATATTTATCTATCTATCTATCTATCTATCTATCTATCTATCTATCTCATATCTATCTATCTATCTCATATCTATCTATCTCATATCTATCTATCTATCTATCTCATATGTATCTAACTATCTCATATCTATCTATCTCATATCTATCTATCTATCTTATATCTATCTAGCTATCTCATATCTATCTATTTATATCATATCTATCTCATATCTATCTATCTCATATGTATCTATCTATCTATCTCATATCTATCTCTCTATCTCATTCTCATATCTATCTATCTATCTATCTCATATCTATCTATCTCATATCTATCTATCTCATATCTATCGATCTATCTATCTCATATCTATCTATCTAATATCTATCGATCTATCTATCTCATATCTATCTATCTATCTATCTCATATCTATCTATCTCATATCTATCAATCTATCTATCTCATATCTATCTATCTATCTATCTCATATCTATCGATCTATCTATCTCATATCTATCTATCTAATATTTATTTATATATCTTTTATCCATATTTTTATATTAATATCTATATTGTTATCTAATATCGATCTATCTATCTTCTATTCATCTGTATATCTTTATCTCCTCTACGTGTTCCGGATATTATTAGGCAGTAACTTTCCTATTGAGCGCTCAGTGTTGTTCATACCCTGCAGTATGTGGATCATGGTAATGAATCCCCAGATGACTCGGCGCAGTCAATACTATAAAATAAATACACTAATTACAGACACCATTGGAAGACAAACACACCTCCCCGAGATGATGAAGCAGAGCTCAGTACTAGTTCACGTTCATACTTCTGGAAGGAGAAAAACTTTACCGGGCTGTAATGGGTTACATCCTTGTTATGACCGTGTTGTCTCACGAATACCTAACATGTTTAACCTACAGAAAATATAATAAAGACTAAAACAAAAGCACAGTTGCTGAACAAAATGAGAACTATTTTGGCCATAGAGACATTGGGGGAGATTTATCAAAACCTGTCCAGAGGAAAAGCTGCCCAGTTGCCCATAGCAACCAATCAGATCGCTACTTTCATTTTTCAGAGGCCTTGTTAAAAATGAAAGTAGCGATCTGATTGGTTGCTATGGGCAACTGGGCAACTTTTCCTCTGCACAGGTTTTGATAAATCTCCCCCATTGTTCCCTGTAGATCAGTGTTTCCCAACTAGGGTGCCTCCAGCTGTTGCTAAACTACAACTCCCAGCATGCCCGGACAGCCGTTGGCTGTCCGGGCATGCTGGGAGTTGTAGTTTTGCAACAGCTGGAGGCACCCTGGTTAGTCCTAGAATTCAGAGTTCTATATAAAAGAGAAGCGGCCTATAGCAAAGATCAGACTTCTGATGGCACCCAGGAAAGTAGGGTTTCTGGTTTCCCTTTACATGCCTGTATCCTGACCCCTTCCCTTGGTGTCTGATGGTGCTGTTCCTCTTGAAAAGAAATCGTCCATAAAGAAAAGGGCTCTGAAGGGTGTAGCTATAAGGGGTGCAGAGCTGAGCCCTGAGGGTTCCCAAAACACCCTCTGTGACATTTGAATGGTCTGGCTCTGTTATATGTATGGTCCTGCTGGTGTTAGCAATGCTTTACACCCAGGAATAAATAAAAGATATAATCAATTGGTGCCAGACAGCTAAACAGATCTGGAAATGACTTCTATTTGAAAATCTTAATCCTTCCAGTACTTATCAGATGCTGTATGCTCCAGAGGAAGTTGTGTAGTTCTTTCCAGTCTGACCACAGTGCTCTCTCACCCTAGAGCAGTGGTTCTTAACCTTGTTGGAGGTACTGAACCCCACCAGTTTCATATGCGCATTCACCGAACCCCTCTTAATTGGAAAAATAAAATATGATTTTCAAATTCAAAACATCATACATAGGTACACAAAAGGAACAAAACCATTAAAGAACAAAACCATTAAGACATATTAGGCGCAGGCAGTGTTCCCCCACACATCAGGCGCAGGCAGTGTTCCCCCACACATTAGGCGCAGGCAGTGTTCCCCCACATTAGGGTGGCAGTGTTCCCCCACATTAGGGTGGAAGTGTTCCCCCACATTAGGCAGACAGTGTTCCCCCACATTAGGCAGACAGTGTTCCCCCACATTAGCCAGGCAGAGTTCCCCCACATTAGGCAGGCAGTGTTCCCCCACAATAGGCAGGCAGTGTTCCCCAACATTAGGCAGGCAGTGTTCCCCCACATTAGGCAGGCAGTGTTCCCCCACATTAGGCACAGGCAGTGTTCCCCCACATTAGGCAGGCAGTGTTCCCCCACATTAGGCAGGCAGTGTTCCCCCACATTAGGCAGGCAGTGTTCCCCCACATTAGGCAGGCAGTGTTCCCCCACATTAGGCAGCAAGTGTTCCCCCACATTAGGCTGTCAGTGTTCCCCCACAGACATACAGCCTCCAGCCATATACAGTGTATGGCTGGAGGCTGTATGCCTGTGTACTGCCCACTTCAGTGCTCCGACCACCGCTCCGGCTATAGCAGTAGGTCCCGGGACCGGTGGTCAGAGCACCGAAGATGACGTGCTGCTGGTCACTTACCAAGCTGGTCAGCGCGCGTCGTCTTCCTCCTTCTCGATCCTCTGGTCCTCGGCGCCTTCGTTTCTATGGACGCACGCACAGGACGTCAGTGACGTCCGGGAGTGCGCTATCTCCCGGCGGCCCCTGCGTTTTTAAACTTAACGCGGGGCCACGGGGAGTTAATAATGATGGGGGGGGATTTCCCCATCGCTACAGGACGGGCAAACACCGGCTCTGCTTGGGGCCCCGGGCCAGCTAGGGGCCCCAAGCAATTGCTTGGTTTGCCTGTCCTGTTGCGACGGGCCTGGAGTCGGGTGTGTGTCTTGACCTCCGCCGAACCCGCGAGACTGACTTGTGGTGGCCACGGGTGAGGTCCGCAGCCACCGCTACGCTTGGGGGTTATCACTTGGTCCTTGGGGGTATTAACCCAGGGTCGGATGGTATTAACCCTTAATGTCACGTGACGCCACTGTAGTCTTGGTATTTCCCGGGGTACTACAGGTCCGGGGAACTCCGTCTCCCCACAGGCTAGCAAGGAAAGAATTGACTCCACACTAGGTTGCAGTTTAACGGAGGCTTTACTAACTTGAAGATAGGTGGTACAATCTTCACAGCGCTCAACCAAAGTCTCCCGAAGGGTTAACAGACAGTCTCTAGAGGACCACACAGCTTGCAGTGCCTGGACTTGATATTGCATATATTCTTGGCTCTTACGGCCGGACTAGGAGTTTTAGCTCTGCGCTATATTAGGCTTGAGATTAAAGTCACTTACTGAACTGTCGGTAGATTTGTGGCTTTTCGCCGGAAGATAATGAATTGTCCTTTAGGAATTCTCTGATCAAGGCTGAAGTAAAGGCTTGATATTTCTCCACTCTGTACTCTGACTTGAAAATGAGTTGCTTTACTCTGAACTCGACTTCTCTCCTGAACTCCTTTACTCCACTCAGCTTCTCTCCACACTTGAACTCTCCAGAACTGCTGACCCCTGAACTGTGCTCCTCAACTCCACTGAACTCCACCTAGACTGAACTACACAGGAAATGCCACCCCTTATGAGGGAAAGCTAAACTAAAGCCCTTTGGCCAGGCAGCTTTGGACCATAGAGTTGTCTGTCTCTCCTTTGGGATTAACAATAAAGTTACATACAAGTAATAACATAATACCTTACACAAAAGTTCAGTCTAGCCCTCAGTCCTCCTCTCTCACATACCCTGACTGAGCATGAGGTTGCTAGGTAACATACTTAAAGCTACAGATACCTAATAACAGATTATTAAGTTATAACAGTGCAAATACACATTAGAACTGGTTGAGTCCCTGCAGGGGAGCCCCCAGGACACTGGAGGTCTCAATCTGACAGGGCCTACAATACCTTGACACAATATAGCTGTAATGGGACACCACAGACTCACCGAATCCCTGGGGTTCGATCGAACCCAGGTTAAGAACCACTGTCCCAGAGTCTCAGTGTATTCCTTTAAGATGCAGCTTCAGCCTGTCCCCTTGTGAGATATTTATCCCTGTCAGCTCTTATAAACAGGAGAGCTGTGTCTAGCTTATTTCATAGGACACTAGAGAAACTCCACACAGCTAATGACAACGTGAGTCAGTGGAGTTGTATAACTCTGTAGCTAATAAGTGTATGGACTCACCTACTATATCCCTGCTATCTTGGTCTTTTAGAAAGGGCGGAAATAATGTAATCTCTTCAGTAGAAGTCTGTTCACGGACAGACATAAAGATGGAAGGTGGAGGTGTGAGTGGAAAGGAGTGGTCTGAGAGCTGCATAGAGAGTACTTTCTGTTACACTTTAGAACATAGTAGTTTTCTGGTGGGCTAAGTGCTGATCACATGACCCAGCTACAGTAATAAGTATTGATGCAGCCGAGCTGGGATGAGACAAAATACACTGCAGGAATGCTGGGGTGCTTCCTTAAAGGGGTACCCCGGTACTTAAAAACTCGCCCTCTCCATGCATTTCTATGGGAGAGTTGGAGACAGGGCTGGTTTTAGACTTAATGTGGCCCTGGGCAAAATTAAAAGTGGGGCCCCAATAGCCGAACAAGTCAGTCACATTTAGTTAATTCAGAATGTAGCATGCCAACAGTGTTGTAAGGTTATTAACCCCTTAAAGACCCAGCCCATTTTCACCTTAATGACCCAAGCATTTTTTTGCAAATCTGACCACTGTCACTTTAAGCATTAATAACTCTGGGAGGCTTTTATTTTTCATTCTGATTCCGAGATAGTTTTTTCATGACATATTCTACTTTATGTTAGTGGTAAATTTTTGTCAATACTTCATTTCTTGGTGAAAAATTCCAAAATGTTATAAAAAAATTTGAAAATGTTGCATTTTTTTTTTTACTTTGAAGCTCTCTGCTAATAAGGAAAATAAACATCCCAAATAAAGTAAATATTGATTCACAAATACAATATGTCTACTTTATGTTTGCATCATAAAGTTGACATGTTTTTACTTTTGGAAGACATTTTTCACAAAAATTTTTTAATCTGAATTTTTCAGGGACTAGTTCAGTTTTGAAGTGGAGGGGCCTTCATTTTAGAAATACCCCATAAATGACCGCATTATAAACACTTCACTCCTCAAAGTATTCAAAATGACATTCAGAAAGTTTGTTAATCCTTTAGATGTTTCACAGGAATAGCAGCAAATTGAAGTAGAAAATTCTAAATCTCAATTTCTTTACAATAACATGTTCTTGTAGACCCAGTTTTTGAATTTTTACAAGTGGTAAAAGGAGAAAAAAACAAAACAAAATGTATAACCAAATTTCTCTCAAATAAGGAAATACCTCATATGTGTATGTTAAGTGCTCTGTGGGTGCACTAGAGGGCTTAGAAGCGAAGGAGCGACAATGGGATTTTGGAGAGTGAATCTTGCTGAAAAAAAAAACATTGCATGCTATTTTGGAAATGACACCCCTCAAGGCACTTAACAAGGGGTTCAGTGAGCCTTAACACCCCACAGGTGTTTGATGACTTTTCAGTAAATTCGGATATGTAAATGAATTTTTTTCACTAAAATTTAGTTTTTTCCCCCCCAAATTTACAATTTTTACACAAGGAAAGATGTGAAAATGCCCCCCCAAATTTGTATCCCCATTTCTTCTGAGTATGTAAATACCCCATATGTGGATGTAAAGTGCTCTGTGGGCGCACTACAATGCTCAGAAGAAAAGGAGCGCCATTGGGCCTTTGGAGAGAGAATTTGTATGGAATGAAAGTCAGAGACCATGTGCGTTTACAAAGCCCTCGTGGTGCCAGAACAGTGGACCCACATGTGACCCTATTTCAGAAACTACACCCCTCACGGAATGTAATAAGGGGCTCAGTGAGCATTTAAACCCCACTGACGTTTTACAGACTTTTGGAACAGTGGGCTGTGAAAATGAAAAATAAAATTTTTCATTTTCATGGACCACTGTTCAAAAGATCAGACACCAGTGGGGCGTAGATGCTCACTGCACCCCTTATTACATTCCTTGAGGGGTGTAGTTTCCAAAATGGGGTCACATGTGGGGGGGGGGGTTCACTGTTCTGGCACCACGAGGGCTTTGTAAACACACGTGGCCTTCAATTCCAGACACATTCTCTCTCCAAAAGCCCAATGACGTTCCTTCTCTTCTGAGCCCTGTAGTGCACCCGCAGAGCACTTTACATCCACATATGGGGTATTTCCATACTCAGAAGAAATGGTGTTACAAATTTTGGGGGGCTTTTTTCCTATTACCCCTTGTGAAAATGAAAAATTTGGGATAACACCTGCTAGTTAGTGAAACTGTGAGCATTTTAGTCCAACTTTAACGAAAATTCTTCAAACACCTGTGGGGTGTTAAGGCTCACTGTACCTCTTGTTACGTTCCATGAGGGGTGTAGTTTCCAAAATGGGGGTCACATGTGGGTGTTTTTTTTTTCCGTTTATGTCAGAATGATCAGCCACCCCTGTGCAAATGACCTCAAATGTACATGGTGTGCTCTCACTCCTGAACCTTGTTGTGCGCCCGCAGAGCATTTTACGTCCACATATGAGGTATTTCTGCACTCAGGAGAAATTGCATTACAAATTTTGGGGGTCTTTATTTCCTTTTACCCCTTGTGAAAATGAAAAGTATGGAGCAACACCAGCATGTTAGTGTAAAAAATTTACCCAACTTTACCTTTTCATAAGGGTATATGGAGAAAAAGCCCCCCAAAATTTGTTAGGCAATTTCTCCTGAGTACGGAAATACCCCATATGTGGCCCTAAACTGTTGCCTTGAAATACGACAGGGCTCCGAAGCGAGAGAGCGCATGTGCATTTGAGGCCTGAATTAAGGATTTGCAGAGGGACGGACCCGGATGCAAGAATTACACTTGCCTCTGATACCAAAATTACCCTATTAGGGTGCCTTCAGCTCTTGCAAAACTCCCATCATGCCTGGACAGTCAATGGCTGTCTGGCAATACTAGGAGTTGTTGTTTTGCAACAGCTGGAGGCTCTGTTTTGGAGACATTGCCGTACAAGACGCTTTTCATTTTTATTAGGGGGGGGGGGGGGCTGTATAGGGGTATATGTAGTGCTTTTTATTTTGTGTAGGTGTAGTGTAGTGTTTTAAGGGTACATTTACATAGGCGGGGGTTTACAGCCTTACCTCCTGCTGCTGCTCTTCCGGATCCTGCCTGACGCCGCCGTCGCTGCCTCCGCTGCCTCCGCTCCTGGGGCCCCAATCCCACCACCGATGCCGGGGATCGGCGGCCCCAGGTCCAGGTGAGGACTCCCGGCATCCGCTCTTGCCCTCCAGAATAGGGGCGGAGCGGGTGCCGTTTGGGACACCCCACAGCAGGAGTCCTGATTCGTCGGCCGGTAACGAGTCAGAACGATCGTGAGGTGGCAACACTGCCACCTCACTCCTGCTGCTAAAGGATGAAAGGGTTAAAAGATCAGGAGCACAAGCCACAAAGCTTATGTCCCTGTAGACACACAGTATTTGCTAGACACACACAATACCGCCATATTGTACCTAAATAAAAATCCTGATACATAGACCAATATTCTCACATCCAGTAACATATAGTGGTAGATACCTGTTATACGCTGGCACCCTGCAGACTGAATGAGGCTGGGTTCACATATATTAGGTGTCTGGCACAGTTTCCCTCCGGCGTGCACTGGAGGGAAACTGATGCTTGAACTGATCCCGTTCATCTGAATGGGACAGTTCGCAATCATCTAGCATCTAAATTTTGAAGCCGGATGGTTGGACACACTGGAGAGAGAAGTTTGGATTAGACCCCCTGAAATACATTACCGTGTGTGTGTATATATCATAGGAAAGAAAAAATATATATATATTTCCTAACCAGAGTGTATCCAGCTGTTGCAAAACTACAACTCCCAGCATGCTGGGATTTGTAGTGTTCCAACAGCTGGAGGCACCCTGGTTGCAAAACATTGATATATACAAATACGTGCATACATACACAGTGTTTCTCAACCAGGATGCCTCCAGCTATTGCAAAATTACAAATCCGAGCATGCGCAAACAGCCTATACAGCTGGAGGCACCCTGGCTCGGAAACACTGTTAAAGGAGAATCTCACTGCCAGCACTATGTAAATGAACTCTGCAGTGAGGCTCAATCCTGGCTGCTGCTGGCTGCAGGGCTACACTGCTTCCCCCAGCTACAAACACTATAGCAGCTGCAGTGGGCCCTCTGGAGGACAGGGACCCTGAGCAGTTGCCCTCTTTGCCATGCCCTAACGCCGGCCCTGGCTGGAGATACACATAGAGATGCATTGAGGGCCTCATCGGCCACTGCTTCATGTGGTGGTCGACACAGGTCTCTGTGGTATGATGGAAGAAAAGACACAGGGGGAAAAGGGAAGACTGAAATAATCATAAGCTTTTTAGGTCATGAACCTGCTTACTGCTGAAGTTGGGCTTAGTGAAGAGTGATGCTCTTTTTGCCCTGGGGCCCCATGATTACTTGTTAAGCCCCTGGGACCATACTTACATTGGTACAGGTGAGAGTCGGACATTTTGAGCCTGATAGGTAACATGATGAACACTATAACAATTAGAAAAAAACAAATATCTACAAAGTGCAAAAATTATACACATCAAGCAAATGCATGTTGAGAAAAGTTAACACCGGCCCTAACTTAGTCTTGGTCATGGCTCAGGGGCCACGCTGTTTGATGGCATCTCGGCATTATGGATGGATTTCCTAATACTTTCAAACATTTCATCTTAAGAGCCATTCACACACACAAAAAAAAACTAAACTAAACAACTAAAGCTGGTTTGATGATAAAGGAAAGCAAGACAAGGATTTCCTTTGTGTTCTCCGAATTCCACTTCAGCTAGGACGGTTGCCGAGTGACTTGTATCAGTGCCCCTGTGGTCCCATATATGCTAACTAGTTGTAGAATGACAGGGTGATCCATTTCTACCCACACCTTACACCTACATAGACCATTCATCTCCAGCGTCCAGACAACCTTACTAACTGCTTACATTCCACCCCGCAAGGGACAAGTGTCTTATAATTGTGAAAAGAAACAAACAAGCGTCTTGCTGTGAGGATGCTTCCCGGCAATGTTTGTAGACCTGTAGGTGAAGACAGACAGAGAAGTGTGTCGGAATCACTGTGAATGGTGCAACATGCTGTACATGCGGTAACTGTAGGCTGCACAAAATGCTATTGTAGGGCAAAACCTATTACTGCCCATCTGTTCAAGAACCCCCAACAGGTCATGATTTGAGGATACCCCATAGAGAAAACACTCCTTTTGTGGTGATGCCTGATGCACTGACCACAATCGTGAAAACATGACCTGCTGCAGGTACTTGAGGATCACGCATGGCAAACACTGGGTAGAGGGATATACGAGAAGAAAAACAGAAGAAAGCAGAGTCATAGCTGTCATGGCTGAGTTTTCTTTAACGGGTAAAAATCCAAATACCTTGGCCAAGACAAAGTGATCTTGACCCCACTTGACCCCTTCACTAGGCCCCTGGACAAAACGCACAGACTTTCCAAAACTACCGTATATACTCGAGTATAAGCCGACCCGAGTATAAGCCGAGACCCCTAATTTCAACCCAAAATCCCAGGAAAAGTTATTGACTCGAGTATAAGCCTAGGGTGGGAAATACATCATCCCCCCCTGTCATCATCCAGACCCGTCATTAACATCCTCATCATCATCACCGCCTGTCATCATCCAGACCCTCATCATCATCACCTGTCATCATCCCCTTGTCATCATCCCACACATCCCCCCTTCATCATCCCCTTGTCATCATCCCCACCCCCCTTCATCATCCCCTTGTCATCATCCCCACCCCCCTTCATCATCCCCTTGTCATCATCCCACACACCCCCCTTCATCATCCCCTTGTCATCATCCCCACCCCCCTTCATCATCCCCACCCCCCTTCATCATCCCACCCCCCCCCCTTCATCATCCTCTTATCATCCCACACCCCCCCTTCATCATCCTCCTCTCATCATCCGCCCTCAGTGGTCTTCAACCTGCGGACCTCCGGAGGTTTCAAAACTACAACTCCCAGCAAGCCTGGGCAGCCATCGGCTGTCCGGGCTTGCTGGGAGTTGTAGTTTTGAAACCTCCGGAGGTCCGCAGGTTGAAGACCACTGCGGCCTTCAACATCATCCAGCCCCCTCTCACCCCCCTTTAGTTCTGTACAGTACTCACCTCCGCTCGGCGCTGGTCCGGTCCTGCAGGACTGTCCGGTGAGGAGGTGGTCCGGTGGGATAGTGGTTCCGGCTGCTATCTTCACCGGGGGCGCCTCTTCTCCGCGCTTCCGGCCCGGAATAGAGGCGTTGCCTTGACAATGACGCAGAAGTACGTTGGCAATGAAGGTACCTCTGCGTCGTTGTCAAGGCAACGTGACTATTCTGGGGCCGGGCCCGAAGCGCTTAGAAGAGGCCTCCCCGGTGAAGATAGCAGCCCGGAACCACTATCCCACCGGACGACCTCCTCTCCGGACAGTCCTGCAGCACCGGACCAGCGCCGAGCGGAGCTGAGTACTGTACAGAACTAAAGGGGGGTGAGAGGGGGCTGGATGATGTCAAAGGCCGCAGTGGTCTTCAACCTGCGGACCTCCGGAAGTTTCAAAACTACAACTCCCAGCAAGCCCGGACAGCCGATGGCATTCGCACTAAAAGATAGTTTGGTTACCTCTGAAATGCAGTGTGGGAATACGTGGCTACGTAATAGGGGTTTTTACAAACGTGGAGCAAATCGTTGTAAATCCTGTGATGTAGCAAAAGTCGGCAAAAATTTCCATGGTGCCATAGAAGGTCAAAGTTATGACATAAAGCAATATGCCAATTGTAATTCGACAAATATGGTGTATGTAATAGAATGCACTGCATGTAGCCTGAGGTATGTAGGATGCACCTCCCGGCCATTAAAAGTAGTGTTGCTCGCGAATATTCGCAATGCGAATTTTATTTGTGAATATCGCATATTCACCAATTCGCGAATATTCGCGAATATAGCACTATATATTCGTAATTTTAATTTTTTTCACAGTACACATCACAGTGATCATCCCTCTCTGCTTCCAGCTTGTGTGGTGTAAAGAAGGCTCTAATACTACTGTGTGAGATTGGCGTGCGAATTTTCGCTTATGCAAATTTTTGTATATGCTAATTTTCGCATATGTTCATTTTCGCATACACGCATTTTCGCACATGCGAAAATAAAACGAGAATATTACGAATATGCGAATCTAGCGAATATATGGCGAATATTCGTCCATATATTCGCGAATATTCGTGAATTCGAATATGGCCTATGCCGCTCAACACTAATTAAAAGTTAGGATCCGCAAACACTTATATGACGCTGTGAAAACTGAAAGTAATAGGAATAAATCGGGTGCATCTCTACATTTTTCTCAGGTTCACGATGGCAGTGTAGCTAGCTTCAGGGTATATGGAATTGAGAGAGTTAAAAAAAGCGGCAAGAGGGGGCGACATGCAAAGAAAACTGTTCAGCCGGGAAGCTTTCCGGAAGTATACGCTGCGGACCAGAGCTCCCCATGGTTTGAACAAAAGAAAGGAATTCATGTTGCACTATTAAAGGAGTAGTCCAGTGGTGACCCAGTGGTGAACAACTTATCCCCTATCCTAAGTATAGGGGATAAGTTGCAGATCGCGGGGGGTCCGACCACTGGGGCCCCCTGCGATCTCCTGTACGGAGCCCCGACATCCCGCGGGAAGGGGGCGTGTCGACCTCCGCACGAAGCGGCGGCCAACACGCCCCCTCAATACAACTCTATGGCAAAGCCGAAGAGCTGCCTTCGGCAATCTCCAGCTCTGGCATAGCGATGTATTGAGGGGGCATATCAGCCGCCGCTTCGTGCCGGGGTCGACCCGATATCTGGCCGGAGAGCCTGACCCCCGTACAGAGAGATCGCAGGGGACCCCAGTGGTTGGACCCCCCGCGATCTCAAACTTATCCCCTATCCTTAGGATAGGGGATAAGTTTTTCACCACTGGACTACCCCTTTAACGAACTAACATTTGCTCATACATTGTTGCAACAAGTAACTAATTTACACTTGCAACAAGGTTTGAGCAATACACATACACGTACTAGTTCACACAGTGCGTTATTTGGATCGCGATCTATCTAGCGCCAAAATGGTTCTGATGTAACTGAGTCAACATTGTTATGTGTTTACATTCAAATATAGTTCCTGTTGGATAAGAATGTATGCAGTGTGACTCCTGAATTGTCACCTCCGCAATCTCTGATATTTATTAACAAGTTTGGCGGTTCATGCGGGAGACATTGGAGGTGACAAGGGAGACATTCAGCCAGGAAAATGCAACAGTCCAAGTTTTAAAGTACAGTGATCCCTCAAGTTACAATATGAATCGGTTCCAGGACGACCATTGTATGTTGAAACCATCGTATGTTGAGACCAGAACTCTATGGAAACCTGGTAATTGGTTCTGAAGCCACCAAAATGTCATCCAAAAATAGGAAAAAGTGAGGATTAAAGAAAAATAAGTAGATAACTAATATAGAAAAGCAAATCCTTACATATAAAAGTAATAAAGATCTGCTGGGAGCTGTAATCACTGTCTATTTCAGTGTTTCCCAACCAGGGTGCCTCCAGCTGTTGCAAAACTACAACTCCCAGCATGCACGGACAGCCAAAGGCTGTCAGGGCATGCTGGGAGTTGTAGTTTTGCAACAGCTGGAGGCAACCTCTTTGGGAAACACTGATCTATGTAGAGGACAGAAGCTTTTTTGGGGTCCTGTACAGTAAAGGTAATGTCCTAAAAAAAAGGAAAATGGAGCCGCCCTCACCTGATGCCCAAAGGAGCAGGTAACCCTGGCATAGGTAAAGAGTACAGAACAAGTGATACCTCCCTGTACTGTAGGGGGCGCTACCAGACACCAGTCAGTGCATACACTTCAGTAATACAGGTAAAGAGTACAGAACATGTAATACCTCCCTGTACTGTAGGGGGCGCTACCAGTCAGTGCATGCACAGTGGTTTTACCAGTGAAATGTCCATTCTTATTGGTCGGTTCTTCCAGCCATTGACACGTTTCACAGATTCCATAGCATTGTATGTTGAGTCTGGTTTCAAGTTACAATGGTCCAGAAAAGGCCATTGTATGTTGAAACTATTGTATGTTGAGGCCATTGTAAGTTGAGGGATGACTGTATACCTGTTTGTATTATATTTTAAAGAACAACGTTTGTTACACGTTTTTTCCACTCAGTATGTGATCCTCCCTCCTGGATCAGGTATTGAGGAGGTGGGATGCACACAGGTGTTATGGTGATCAAAAACGCGCATGCGTTCGAAACGCGTCCATGTGAGTTGCCTGCCGGCATGGTGATGGTGTTTGGAGTGTGCTCTGGATTTTAAAGAAATGAATAAAGATTCAACATTTTAAAGGTACTGCTGGACTACCTCATTCTTCAATTGCTTACATGTATAGATGTGTGACTGTCCCTGACGCGAGGCGGCAGTGTGTGGTAAAGAAGAGGTTAAGTATAAAAGCACAAGAATGGGAACTGCAAGTTATACGCTTGGTAAATAGTCCGTACCCCTTAAAGGGGTATTCCAGTCAAAAACTTTTTTTTATATATCATCTGGCTCCGGAAAGTTAAACAGATTTGTAAATTACTTCTATTAAAAAATCTTAATCCTTCCAATAGTTATTAGCTTCTGAAGTTGAGTTGCTGTTTTCTGTCTAACTGCTTTCTGATGACTCATGTCCCGGGAGCTGTCCAGCTCCTATGGGGATATTCTCCCATCATGCACAGCTCCCGGGACGTGACATCATCATTGAGCAGTTAGACAGAAAACTTCAGAAGCTAATAACTATTGGAAGGATTAAGATTTTTAAATAGAAGTAATTTACAAATCTGTTTAACTTTCCGGAGCCAGTTGATATATAAAAAAAAGTTTTTGCCTGGAATACCCCTTTAAATATTGATGACAGTTGTAGTGCAGGGTAGTTGTAGATCTATCGTTGTGGTGCAATGTGCTGCAAGTTCGCACCTTCAATAAAGTGCCTGGTGCAATGTTCTGCTGATTGGCTTCCGCTCCGGCGGCCCCTAGTTTTTTAACATTTATACTGTAGTATAATCCAGGATATGTAGTTGTGGTATGATGCACTGCAGATCCGCACCTTAAATAAAGTGCCTGGCGAGATGTTCTGCAGAGAGATTTTTGCTTTGCTGGCCCTATTACATAGGAGAGAGGTGCGTGCTACTCAATAAGTTTAGGGAAGGAGGCAAAAGGAATTACAACTTACTGAGTAGCACGCACTTCTCTCCTATGTAATAGGGCCAGTAAAGCAGAAATCTCTCTGCAGAACATCGCACCAGGCACTGCAGTGCATCATACCGCAACTACATATCCTGGATTATACTACAGTATAAATGCTAAAAAACTAGGGACCGCTGGAGTGGAAGCCTATCAGCAGAACATTGCACCAGGCACTTTATTGAAGGTGCGAATCTGCAGCACATTGCACCACAACGATAGATCTACAACTACCCTGCACTACAACTGCCATCAATATATAAGGGGTACGGACTATTTACCAAGCGAATAACTTGCAAGTCCCATTCTTGTGCTTTTATACTTAAAGGGGTACTCCGGTGGAAAACTTTATTTTTTTTTAATCAACTGGTGCCAGAAAGTTAAACAGATTTGAAAATTAAAAATTAAAGAAATTGGGTCTCAGAGTCTTGAATATTGGATTAAATTAAAACGTTCAAGACTCTGAGCCCGATTTTCTTTAATTTGTATCTTCCCCTTTTTTGGCACCGTAGGTATAGGTGCTATTTGGGTAGCTCGAGCCATTGGTCACTAGGTTGATACGAGCCTCTCTACCATTTTTTCCTCCTTAAGATTTGAAAATGACTTCTATTAAAAAATCTTAATCCTTCCGGTACTTATTAGCTGCTAAATACTACAGAGGAAATTCATTCTGTGCTCTCTGCTGACATCACCAGCACAGTGCTCTCTGCTGACATCTCTGTCCATTTTAAGAACTGTCCAGAGCAGAAGAAAATCCACATAGCAAACATATGCTACTCTGGACAGTTCCTAAAATGGACAGAGATGTCAGCAGAGAGCACTGTGGTTGTGATTCAGCAGAGAGCTCTGTGTTCCAAAAAGAAAAGAATTGTAGTATTCAGCAGCTAATAAGTACTTGAAGGATTAAGATTTTTTAATAGAAGTAATTTACGAATCTGTTTAACTTTCTGGCACCAGTTGATTTAAAACAAAATCACCGGAGTACCCCTTTAACCTCTTCTTTACCACACACTGCCGCCTCGCATCATTATACACGTATTCATTTAATTTTTATCTAGACCATCGACACATTGAGGATTATTACCACTATCTGCAGATTACATCAGCATTCAACACTAAAAGTATCTCTATTATTTTTAACCCTTTCAGCGCTGGTATATGTTTATTTAACAATATATAAAACGTTTAGCAATGGAGGCTAATACACTGTTTATATCTGGAACGGCGGCACTGATCCTGTTATACATGATTTTCATCTGGACTATGGGGGACATTTATCAATGTTGGTGTAAGGTAGCAAATGTTTTACCCCTGTTTACTTGGTGTATTGTTTGCACAGTTGGTCAAAATTTACCAAAAAGGTGCACAGGACATGATATATTTGTGCAAATATAGAAACCAGTGAATTGCAGAGATTGGTTTAACCCCTTAAGGACCAGGCCATTTTACACCTTGGGATCAGAGCGTTTTTTGCACATCTGACCACTGTCACTTTAAACATTAATAACTCTGTGATGCTTTTAGTTATCATTCTGATTCCAAAACTGTTTTTTCGTGACATATTCTACTTTAACACAGTGGTAAAATTTTGTGGTAACTTGCATCATTTCTTGGTGAAAAATCCCAAAATATGCTGAAAAATTTTGCATTTTTCTAACTTTGAAGCTCTCTGCTTGTAAGGAAAATGGATATTCCAAATACATTTTTTTGGGTTCACATATACAATATGTCTACTTTATGTCTGCATCATAAAATTGACGAGTTTTTACTTTTGGAAAACATCAGAGGGCTTCAAAGTTCAGCAGCAATTTTCCAATTTTTCACAAAATTTTCAAACTCACTATTTTTCAGGGACCAGTTCAGGTTTGAAGTGGATTTGAAGGGTCTTCATATTAGAAATTCCCCACAAATGACCCCATTATAAAAACTGCACCCCTCAAAGTATTCAAAATGACATTCAGTCAGTGTTTTAACCCTTTAGATGTTTCACAGGAATAGCAGCAAAGTAAAGGAGAAAATTCACAATCTTCATTTTTTACATTTTTTGGTTTCTTGTAGAACCAATTTTTGAATTTTTACAAGGGGTAAAAGGAGAAAATGTATACTTAAATTTGTAGCACAATTTCTCTCGAGTAAGCACATACCTCATATGTCTATTTAAATTGTTCGGAGGGCGCAGTAGAGGGCTCAGAAGTGAAGGAGCGACAAGGGGATTTTGGAGAGTACGTTTTTCTGAAATGGTTTTCAGGGGCATGTCGCATTTAGGAAGCCCCTATGGTGCCAGAACAGCAAAAAAAAAAAAAAAAAAAAAACCACATGGCATACCATTTTGGAAACTAGACCCCTTGAGGAACGTAACAAGGAAATAAGTGTGCCTTAATACCCCACAGGTGTTTCACGACTTTTGCATATGTAAAAAAAAAATTATAACATTTTCACTAAAATGTGTGTTTACCCCAAAATTTCACATTTTTGCAAGGGTTAATAGCAGAAAATACCCCCCAAATGTGTAACCCCATCTCTTCTGAGTATGGAGGTACCCCATAAGTTGACCTGAAGTGCACTATGGGTGAACTACAATGCTCAGAAGAGAAGGAGTCATATTTGGCTTTTTGAGAGCAAATTTTACTGTCGCATTTAGGAAGCCCCTATTGTTCCAGGACAGCAAAATAACCCCCACATGGCATACCATTTTGGAAACTAGACCCCTTGAGGAATGTAACAAGGAATAAAGTGAGCCTTAATACCCCACAAGGGTTTCACGACTTTTGCATATGTAAAAAAAAAAAAAAAAATGTCACTAAAATGTTTGTTTCCCCCCCAAATTTCACATTTTTGCAAGGGTTATTTACAGAAAAGACCCCCCGAAATTTATAACCCCATCTCTTCTGAGTATGAAGGTACCCAATAAGTGGACCTGAAGTGCACTACGGGCGAACTACAATGCTCAGAAGAGAAGGAGTCACATTTAGCTTTTGGAGTGCAAATTTTGCTCGGGGGCATGTCGCATTTAGGAAACCCCTATGGTTTAACCCCCACATGGCATAACATTTTGGAAACTAGACCCCTTGAGGAACGTTACAAGGGATACAGTGAGCATTTACCCCCCACTGGTGTCTGTCAGATCTTTGGAACAGTGGGCTGAACAATAATTTGCACAGCCCACTGTTCCAAAGATCTGTGAGACACCAGTAGGGTATAAATTCTCACTGTACCCCTCATTACATTCCGTGAGGGGTATAGTTTCCGAAATGGGGTCACATGTGTTTTTTTTTTTTTTTTTGCGGTTGTCAAAACCGCTGTAACAATTAGCCACCCCTGTGCAAATCACCTCAAATGTACATGGTCCACTCTCCCTTCTGGGCCTTGTTGTGCGCCCCCAGAGCACTTTGCACCCACATATGGGGTATCTCCGTAGTCGGGAGAAATTGCATAACAAATTTTTGGGGGCTTTTTTTCCCTTTTACCTCTTGTCAAAATGAAAAGTATAGGGCAACACCAGCATGTTAGTGTAAAAAATTTATTTTTTTACACTAACATGCTGGTGTAGACCCCAACTTCACCTTTTCATAAGGGGTAAAAGGAGAAAAAACAAAACAAAATGTGTTAGGCAATTTCTCCCTGCCTTGAAATACGACAGGGCTCCAAAGTGAGAGCGCCATGCGCATTTGAGGACTAATTAGGGATTGCGTAGGGGTGGACATAGGGGTATTGGACGTCAGTGATTCCCAAACAGGGTGCCTCCAGCTGTTGCAAAACTCCCAGCATGCCTGGACAGTCAGTGGCTGTCCAGAAATGCTGGGAGTTGTTGTTTTGCAACAGCTGGAGGCTCCGTTTTGGAAACACTGCCGTACAATACGTTTTTCATTTTTATTGGGGGGGGGGGGCAGTGTAAGGGGGTGTATATGTAGTGTTTTACCCTTTATTATGTGTTAGTGTAGTGTAGTGTAGTGTTTTTAGGGTACATTCACACTGGCGGAGGTTTACAGTGAGTTCCCTGCTAGGAGTTTGTGCTGTGGCGAAAAATTTGCCGCAGCTCATACTTGAAGCAGAAAACTTACTGTAAGCCTGCCCGTGTGAATGTACCCTGTACGTTCACATGGGGGGGGCAAACCTTCAGCTGTTTCAAAACTACAACTCCCAGCATGTACTGACAGGCCGTGCATGCTGGGAGTTGTACTTTTGCAACAGCTGGAGGCACACTGGTTGGAAAACCTTCAGTTAGGTTCTGTTATCTAACTCAATATTTTCCAACCAGTGTGCCTCCAGCTGTTGCAAAACTACAACTCCCAGTATGTACTGATCACCGAAGGGCATGCTGGGAGATGTCGTTATGCAACTACAACTCCCAGCATGCTGGGATTTGCAGGCTTGCAACATCTGGAGAGCTACAGTATAGAGACCACTGCAAACTGTGGCCCTCCAGATGCTGCAAAACTACAAATCCCAGCAGGCCCAGACAGCAAACAGTTGTGTGGGCATGCTAGGAGTTGTAGTTTTGCAAGATCTGGAGGACTATAGTTCAGAGACTACCATATAGTGGTCTCAAACTGTAGCCCTCCAGCTGTTGCAAAACTACAACTCCCAGCATGCCCAAACAGCTGTCTGGGCATGTTGGGAGTTGTAGTTTTGCAACATCTGGAGGGCTACAGTTAGAGACCACTGTATAATGGTCTCAAACTGTACCCTGCAGATGTTGCTAGGCAACTCACTGGCTTCTGTCAGATCCAGCCGCACGTCATCGCCGCCCGCCGATCTCCGTCGCCCGCAGCCTCCGTCGCCCACCCGGATTGGTAAGTGGATCTTCGGCGATGGTCCCCGTCGTTTCCCCATCCTGCCCCACCTATTGTAGGTGGGCAGGACGGGGAAAACGAAAGTTAACCCCCCCGCCCCCGATCTGCTATTGGTGGTCGCGTCTAGACCACCAATAGCAGGGATAGGAGGGGTGGCACCCCTGCCACCTCACTCCTATCCCTTCAGGGGGATCGTGGGTGTCTTAGACAACCGCGATCCACCTTATATTCCGGGTCACCGGGTCACCATAGACCTGTAATGACCTGGAATCGCGCAAATCGCAAGTGTGAATTCACCCCCCTGGGCATTTGCGCCGAGTGACTGCTGATCGACATCAACAGTCACCCCGGTCCCCGCCCTGCGCGCGGCGGGGACTGAAATTCCCACAGACGTACTCATACGTTCCTGGTCCTTAAGAGGTTAAAGGGGTACTCCCCTGCTCAGCGTTTGGAACAAACTGTTCCGAACGCTAGAGCCGCGAGCTCGTGACATCATAGCCCTGCTCTCATTACATCACACCCCGCCCCCTCAAAGCACGCTCCACCCCCTCAATGCAAGTCTATGTCACGCCCCCTCCCATAGGCTTGCATTGAGGGGGCGGGGCGTGACATCATGACGGGGCGGGGCTATGATGTCACAAGCTCACGGTGCTGGCTCCACTGTTTGGAATAGTTTGTTCCAAACGCTGAACAGCAGAGTACCCCTTTATGCTTTGTGCTCTGTCATCGGACACTTTTGCACGTGTCCTATTAGGTGGTGTAGGTTTGCCCCCCAAAAAGTAGGCTTTGCTTAAAAAAATAAAAAAAACACATCTAAATTTTATTTGCGCAAATAATAAATACAGCCCCACTGCAAAAAAGTGGGGTACGTGTCCAAACAGTAGACAACTTTGAAAGATGTTCTGCCGAAAATTGTGCAAAAAAATTACATTTAGCAGAAAAATGCAATTGCCCCAAATTTGCAGGGACATTTAAAACATTGAATTGGTGTAAAGACGATGATAAATGTCTCCCTATAACCCTGTGTATTGGGTTTAGTGCAGGTTAACCGGCTGTCTGTTACCTTTTAAAGGGGTACTTTGCTGGAATATATATATATATTTTTTTTTTTTTTAAATCAACTGGATCCAGAAAGTTAAACAGATTTGTAAATTACTTCAATTTCAAAATCTTAATCCTTCCAGTGCTTATCAGCTGCTGTTATGATCCACAAGAAGTTATTTTCATTTTGAATTTCCTTTCAGTCTGACCACAGTGCTCTCTGCTGACACCTCTGTCCTCGTCAGGAACTGTCCAGAGTAGGGGCAAATCCCCATAGCAAACCTATCCTACTATGGACAGTTCCTGACATGGACAGAGGTGTCAGCAGAGAGCACTGTGGTCAGACAGAAAGGAAATTCAAAAAGAACCAAACTTCCTGTGGATCATACAGCAGCTGATCAATACTGGAAGGATTAAGATTTTTAAATAGAAGTAATTAACAAATCTGTTTAACTTTCTGGCATTAGTTGATTTAAAAAAAAAGAAAAAAAATGTTTACCAGCGGAGTACCCCTTTAAATGGGCACTGTCATCAACTTTTTTTTTTTTGATAAATAATGATAAATAATGATAAATAATGAAAACATATTAGAGATATGTTGTAGTACAAAGGTACTACAACATATCTCTAATATGTTTTCATTATTAATTTTTTTATTTAAATGTTTTAAATGACGTTTGAGAACCGGCCACTAGGGGGTCTCCCTCCTAGTGGCTGGCTGCAGGCTGGTGTGACGTCACGCCTGAATTCAGACCGATGCCGGCCGGGCAATCGGTCCGAATACATTCAGCCTGCGCTCGCTCCCTGCCTGTCAATCAGACAGGCGGGAGTGAGCGCATTGGCTCCCTGGCCACTGGCCGGGAGGCCACTCCTCCCAAACATGTCGCCGCTTCTGCTGCCCCTGCACGCCGCTGCCCCTGCATGCCGCAGTATGTATGCATGTTTAGGGGGGGGTCGTGGTTTTAAACGGGGGTTGGGGGAGAGTGGGGTTCGGGGTTTTAACACAGGGTACCTCCAGCTGTTTCACAACTACAGCTCCCAGCATGCCCTGACAGCCAATAGATGTCAGGGCAAGCTGGGAGTTGTAGTGGTGAAACAGCTGGAGGCACCCTGTATAGATGAACTAAGGGCGGAAGTGTCGGCCCCAGCAGGCATCAGCGACGTCATGCCTGCTGGGGAAGTCTGCCTGGTAGTGAGCACACTACCAGGCAGACAAAAAGTTATTTTTAATATAGTAAAAAAAAAAAAATTTAAGCAGGGAGGGGGTTTAGGGATAGATGGGAAATAGGCAGGGACAGAAAAAGAAAACATGGTGGGAGCTATCTTTTAAGCAAGTATTCTGTACGTTATTTTAGACACTAAAGGGTGGAGATGCATTTTAATCCAAAACTAATAATGATGTGAACCTATGTTTTGTCTCTTGATAAGTCCTTTAGTCCTGACAGGAGGAACAATAGAGACAATATGCTGGATTGTAGCCGATCTACTGTATAGATCCCAGTGGAGGCCCGCACGTCGCCCACCCAGGCCTGGAAATGGTTAACTGAGTGTGTCTCCCGTCAGAAGGTTCCGGCTCCCACACTTCAGATCAGTTACTAATAAACGTGACATTAGAAGGATTCCTCGTGGACCCCTGAATGTATCATTAGGGGGGCGAACGGCTTCTACAATGAGTCCCCACTCTCTATGGGTCTGCGGAGAACTTTGAAGCGTCTGTAGAGTTCTTTGTCCTTTTGGCTCCTGCTGATTGATTGACGGATGTTCTGTGCCCGGTGCAGGGGCCCCTGCTGCTTCTCTGGGTGACAGTGACGAAGGAGCCAAGGACAGGAGAGGTGGCTGGGAGGACACTCCTGTATCGCCCCCTGCAGTGCTCCAGGAGTAAGGGTCTGGCCAGCTTGTCTATGTCCTGGCCGTCCTCCAGCAGCCCCTTCCAGCCAGGGTTGTAGAGCAATGCTGCCTGTGACTCCCGGCCCTGAGCGGTGGCATTTGTTAATTAAGGCGTACAGCCTAGAAGTGCCCATCTGCTCCGACTAGAAGCTGCGGGGAAGAGAATAAAGTGACCCTGCTACACTAAATAGTCACCCCATAAACTTTTATAGTCAATTACACTTCACCGAGCACCAGGACACGAAGAACGCCACATTTTTTTGTAACTTACGGCGACACGTACATATGCGTGTTCATATAGATTGCTATGGCACAGGAGAGACGTACATATGCATGTTCATATAGATTGCTATGGCACAGGAGAGACGTACATATGCGTGTTCATTAGTGATGAGTAGTGTTGAGCGGCAGGGGCCATATTCGAATTCGCGAATATTCGCAAATATATGGACGAATATTCATCATATATTCGCGAATATTCGTATAATCGTAATATTCTCGTTTTATTTTCGCATATGCGAAAATTCGTGTATGCGAAAATTAACATATGCGAAAATTAACCTATACAAAAATTAACATAAGCGAAAATGCGCATATGCGAAAATTGGCATATGCAAATTTCCGCATATGCGAAAATTCGCACGCCAGTCTCACACAGAAGTATTAGAGCCTTCTTTACACCACATAAGCTGGAAGCAGAGAGGGATGATCACTGTGATGTGTACTGTGAAAAAAAAACAAAAAAGAATATTCGTAATTACGAATATATAGTGCTATTTTCGCGAATATTCGCGAATATGCGATATTCGTGAATAAAATTCGCATTGCGAATATTCGCGAGCAACACTAGTGATGAGCGGCATTGCTCATATTCGAATTCGCAATTTTTCACTAATATATAGACGAATATTCGTCCTATGTTCGTGAATTTCGCGTATTCGAGGAAGAAAACAGTGAGGGGTTGGGCAACTTTACTATTGGTTGCTAGGGATGATGTTGATAACCTCTGACAAGTGGATTTGCATCATTCTAATTGGCCCACAAGTGAAAAGCAGGAATACGCGCATATGCGGAAAAAGCAAATATTCGCAATTTCGAATATATAGCGAATATATTCTCAATATTCGCAAATTTGCGATATTCGCAATAAAAATTTGAAATGCAAATATTCGCGCCCAACAGATCTGTATGGGGGAGGGTTTGTTTTCATACATATATCTGTATAGGATGCACAGAAGGTGACTACTATATATTGTGGTCATTTATTTTAATCATAATGATTGAGTTTTGAATAACAAAAGAAAGTGTACAAATACACAGCAACAATGTGTAAACAATAAGCAACAAAGTGGCATATGGGGTCTTTGTGCTGCTAGAGCAGTGGTCTTCAACCTGCGGACCTCCAGATGTTGCAAAACTACAACTCCCAGCATGCCCGGACAGCCGTTGGCTGTCCGGGCATGCTGAGAGTTGTAGTTTTGCAACAGCTGGAGGTGCGCAGGTTGAAGACCACTGTGCTAAAGGATGGCATGCACAGACTGATTCCTAGGGCAGTGTTTCTCAACCAGGGTGCCTCCAGCTGTTGCAAATCTACAACTCCCAGAACGCCTGGACACTTTCACTGGGTGTAGCAAAGTTCTTTATATGGAAAAAGAATGTGTCACTTTTAGTGTCAATCTATATGTCTTTCACTATATTCCATATAAACAGCATACCATAAGGCAGTGTTTTCCAGACAGAGTGCCTCCAGCTGTTGCAAAACTCCAACTTCTGGCGTGCTGAGAGTTGTAGTTTTGCAACAGCTGGAGACACCCTGGTTGGGAAACAGTGACATACGGTATTGTACCAGGAAAGCGGTGACAAAGAAGAGTGATGATGATGATGACGATGACGATGAGCAATTATGAGATCAGAGAAGATGCGCAGGCATTATAAATGAATTAGCAATAATTGTAGACAGTGATACATTATATAGATAATTTAATAATATTTTTCTATCCTATCTCTCTATCTATCCATCTATCTCATATCTATCTATCTATCCATCTATCTACTGTATCTATCTATCTATCTATCTATCTATCGAACTTCTATCCTTCTATCTATCTATCTCACATCCATCTAACTATCTTGCTTCTATCTATCTTCTAGCTATCCTTCTATCTATCTATCTATCTATCTATCTCTTATCTATCTATCTATCTATCTATCTATCTATCTCATATCTCTCTATCTATCTATCTCATATCTATCTCATATCTATCTATCTTCTAGCTATCCTTCTATCTATCCTTCTATCTATCTATCTATCTATCTATCTATCTATCTATCTCATATCTATCTCATATCTATCTATCTCATATCTCTCTATCTATCTATCTCATATCTATCTATCTATCTATCTATCTATCTATCTATCTCCTATCTATCTTCTATCTATCTATCTCATATCTATCTATCTTCTAGCTATCTTCTAGATATCCTTCTATCTATCCTTCTGTCTATCTATCTATCTCATATCTATCTACCTATCTCATATCTATCTATCCATCTATCTATCTACCTATCTCATATCTATCTATCTATCTCATATCTCTCTATCTATATATCTCATATCTATCTATCTATCTATCTATCTATCTCCTATCTATCTCCTATCTATCTATCTATCTATCTATCTATCATCTATCTACCTATCTCATATCTATCTATCTATCTACCTATCTCATATCTATCTTCTATCTATCTATCTATCTATCTATCTATCTATCTATCTATCTATCTAGCTTCTGCCGATAGATAGATAAATAGAAGGATAGATAGATAGATAGATAGATAGATACAGTAGATAGATTATATAGAAAATGTTATAATATTTTTCTATCCTATCTCTATATCTATCTATCTCATATCTATCTATCTATCTATCTATCTCATATCTATCTATCTATCTCATATCTATCCATCTCATATCTATCTCATATCTATCTATCTCATATCTAGCTATCTATCTTCTATCAATAGATAGATAGAAGGATAGATAGATTATATAGATAATTTAATAATATTTTTCTATCCTATCTATCTATCTCATATCTCTCTATCTATCTATATATCTAATGTATAAATTGGTCCGTTCTAGACACTAAACTCTCTGCCATGCTTAACAAAAAATAAAAAAATAACATTGCCATAAAACCCATATGCGTCATGTCTTATACTATATGTGTTGAACCTCATGTGACTATTATATATATATATATATCATATACTGTTTTAGTCTCATTTGTAGAGATGAAATCATAATTTCATCCATACCGTCTCTTTCCTATAATAATATTCTTTAGCATTAGCAAAGAAGCTCCCGAGCGATGATCACAAGTAACACGGAACCTTCCATCCTTCTACATTGTAGAGAACGTTGCCTCAAACTAGTGAAAACTCTTCGACTTTCTCGACTCCTTTACGTTTTTTTTCTTTCTACCTTCGGACGTAGGAACATAACAGACCTGCCGTCTTTTTCTTTTATCCTCCTGAACTTATTATTATTCAGGGAAATATTGAAATACAAGGACTTGTGTAAGTTGCCATATGAAACCCAGTGATGGTATATTAGGGTTTGGCTTGCCGCAGTCTGCCCAGAAGGCTGCATTGGGTTTTGCATAAACAGAGGCAGCTGGTCACACAGCATGAAGCGGCCGGCCTACGAAACGTGGCAGATGCCATTTCAGCTGTTATTGGGTGAAGAGCGTCAGCGTCCAAGCACTGGGTCACACACGGACCCATTTCAACTGTGACAGTGCCGTGTCAAACTGCCACACTCTTTCTGAAGTCTGCCAGATTTGGGGCCGGGGGGGCCCGGGGGGTATACACAAACCTCATAGTATAAGGATTAGACTTCTATAGTAGTCAGTTTGAAAGTTACATATTAGTCACTTGAAAAATAATCAGTTTTTTAAAATTTAAATTTAAAATTTTTTAAAAAATTTTTGTAGATTTTTATATATATATATATATATATATATATATATATATATATATATATATATATATATATATAAATATATATATATATATATATATATATATATATATTTTTTTTTTTTGCCGTAATCTGGAAGGTAAACGCGATAGGCGTTTACCTTCCAGATTACGGCAAAAAAAAAAAATATATATATATAAAAAAAATCTACAAAATTTTTTTTTTAAATGTTACATTTAAATTAAAAAAACAAACAGAAAAAACAAAAAACAAACAAAAAAAGTGTAACATTTCGGCTTTCTCTTCTTTCCTACCCTTTTCTTCACAGTCTGGATTTTTTTTAATTCTTTTTGGCTTGAGCGAAATGAGCAATTAGTTGCTAATTGTCCGACATGACAGCATTTGTTGTAGTTGTTGTTGTTTTTTTTTTTTTTTTGGCGCTTTCACACCGTATTAAAGGGATTAGGGGTTTTCTTGTTTTCTCGACGTGTCGCTACTTGTTAATGTTTTTTTTTTCTTTCTTGTTCTGTTTTATAGGTTTTGTTGATGAAGATGTAACGGAGGAACGCAGGGCGTGTGTCATGAATAGTTGAATACGACATTGGGTATTTTTTTTATTTGGCGATTTTGCGGTAAAAAAAAAAAAAGGATGGCCCAACTGGGATCCAGAGGTCTCGGAATATTCCCATGGTCTGGAAAAAATAATTTTGAATGCCCGGTAATCTGAAATTGTAAGTGAGTTGTAGTTTTGCAACAGCTGGAGGCACACTGGTTGGCAAAGACCGGTTTAGGCTGCATTCACATCTCGTTTTTGAAATATGGTTCCCGTATCCAGTTTCAGTGAAAACACCGTATGGAACCGTTTTGCAAAACGTATGTATAGACATTTCATAGAAAACCGTATGCCAACCGTAGCATCTGGTTGTGTACGTTTTGCATCATTTACGGTTTTATCCGTTTTTTTTCCCGTCTCCAAAACCGTAGTTTATTACGGTTTTATGTCCGGGTGAAAAACCAGATAAAACCCGTATACGTTTAAAAAAAAAAAATGGTGTTCTATGGGAACCGCACTGATCCGTATGTGCGTACGGTTTCATCCGGTTTGCACAATACGGTTTTGCAGTTTGCACATGCGCAGTGCACGCCGAAAGTTCTACCCACAAATAGAACAAGAAGAACTTTATTTAATTAAGGACAAACATAAAACCGTATATGTTTTTCCCCCCAAAAAAACGTATTAAACCGTATGCAACCAGACATCTGTTCTCAAAACGTATACGGTTTAAAACCGTAGAGATGTCTATACGGTTGTACACGGTTCTGTACGGTTTTGAGACATACGTTTTTTTTTTTTACAAAAAACCTGATACGGGAACCGTATTTCAAAAACGAGATGTGAATGCAGCCTAAACCGGTCTTTGCCAACCAGTGTGCCTCCAGCTGTTGCAAAACTACAACTTCCAGCATGCCCGGACAGCCAATGGCTGTCCGGGCATGCTGGGAGTTGTAGTTTTGCAACAGCTGGAGGCGCACTGGTTGAGAAAGACTGCTCTAAACCAAGAACTGCTATGTGAAATGTTTGACTTTAAAGGGGATCGCTGCCAAAAATGAACTTAGCTTAGCTGATCGGGTGGTGGTCCGACCCTGTCCACGACGGGACTGTGCTGTACTCGGGTCATTTCGGTGCTCCCACAGGAATAAATGGAGCATGTGCCAGTGGTCGTACCTCCGACGATCAGCTACTTATCCCCTATCGCCGGAGTACTACTTTAACAATTTTTTAACACTGTTTTAATTTGTTTAGATGTTTGTCCTGTTCACACTTGGAGCCTGTACCCAACAGTGACTGTGGCGCTGCTGTCCAATGGGTATAGGAATGCTGTTCCTCGGTTTGGGAGCTGGTTGCCAGAGGATCTTGTCCACACCATGGGTAGCATAATGCCATAATAGCACTGTGCCAGGGGGAGCAGGGATCTCTATAGAATGCCTTGTTTTGGGCTCCATTATGAAAAGGAGCAGAGTGATTTAAACTGTTAAAAAGCCATAGAAAAAATATGGCAACATCCAAAATCCAAAGGCGTAGATGATATCAAATATAGCAAGAAAAAGGAAGAAACCCACCTCACCAATTTCCACTGACGTGTTTCGGATCTACGAATCCTTACTCATAGCCTGTGAGTAAGAATTAAGTAGATCCAAAATGCATTAGTGTGAAATGGGGAGGTGGGTTTGTCCTGCCATATTTAATATTGTTTATGTTTTCATCTTTGGATGTTCTCATATTTTTTCCTATGGATTTTAAGACATTTATATTAAGAACTACTGTTTTATTGCCACGTATGTGCTGGCCCAAGTACTCTTTTACTTTCATATTTATGAGGATTGCCATCCACTACTAGCCCCAGGTAAGCTGGAGATTTGGTTTTCTATACATGAGATATATATATATATATATATATATATATATATATATATATATGGTGTCCCGGTACCGCATCCTATACGATACCTGTATAGAGGTCCCCATAGCCAGAGTCCCTAGGACGTCGGGGTCCTTCTTATCTAGTCCGCCCCTTGTCACCTCTCATCTAGGTATCAGTTATCTAACAGTTTATTCAGGATTTAGATAAATATAATTGTTCAAATGTATATAATTGGTTAATTACCTGTACGGAGTGTAGCAGGACCTGCGGGTCACGTGATCAGGTAAACTCTATGGTTTTTGCTTAAGGACCTTTGGAAGTCCCTATGACGTATTGCACCCATCATTCCTTGTAACGGTGAGTGACAGTTATTCGGACCAATCAAAGCGGCCCCACCCCTGCCCATATAAGGGAGCGGCGGCCATTGTTAGCTCTCTTTCCTCGTGGGCTGTTGTTAGAGAAGGATCTGTGCTGCTGTCATCAGTGAGTTTAGGCCTGAGCCTTGCGGCGACGGCTGATCATTACAAAACCGTGAGTGTATCAATCCATAAGCACTCTGCAAGATCACCGGACCATATCTATCCCCTAAATCCGGACGGAACTTCGCAAATTACCCTGAATTCTGAGACTTATATCAAAAGTCAAGGTCCGCAACAACTGTCAGTCACTGAAGTGTATGGAGACTGTATTGATGAGACTGTTACTGTTCATTGGATGTACCGCAAGCCTTTAAGTAAAGTTTACCCAAGTTCAAGTTCAAATACATTGTGGACCTTCAGTCCAGTACAAGGGGGCCACGAGAAAAGTAAGGGGGGAGGCGAAAATTCATCTACAACTAAAATGTGTAAACTGCGCAATGAGTTCATGCTGGGTTGCCAAGTTGCTGTGTCACAGCCGAATGGGAACTTGGAGACACAGGAGTCGTCTCTGGAGGGACCGGAAGTCGGGGCTGCACCGATAATGTCCTTCCTGCCGGACGACATTTTGGGGAAGCCCACTATAAAAGCCACCACGCAGAGCAACCTCTTCAGTCTACACAAAGGGCCGGAGAGTACAGACATGGCGGAGAGCAGCGTTCCACGTGGTGAAGTTAGCAAAATGGCGCCGGAAAAGCGGAAAGTTGTGGCAGTCGCAGCCTGACTTTTCCAAGAACTTCCTGACCGTCTGCAGCGGTTGTCATTAGACGAAGAGGGGGCCTGCAATCTTCCCCCACTGCCTGATGATGACGACGATTGGCCAGAGACACCTCCAGCGGAGAGCGCAGGGACACCTGGAGGTGCATCGCCAGTGAGATTGTCCCCTCACCACAGAACTTGTGGCTCGTGGGCCGAGATCCCATCGGAGGAGTCTACAGTGAATACCCCGCCAGATGCGGCCTATTCTTCCTCCTCCAGCCCTGAGGTCATTCCTCGATCAAGCTTGCCAAGTGCACGACCGTGCTCACCAAAATTGCCGCAATGAGTGTTCGGAGATGAGCCGGAGCTGATCGAGTACATGCACAGAGTACTTCAACCATTACCTGGGAAGCCACTCCCACCAATCCCAACTGCAGAAAAAGAAAGGGCCCGTCAAGAAGCCGAGCTGGCCGAATTGATGGAAAAGCTAAAGGCCCGACACAAAGAACTCTATGCCCCCAAGCATGTGCATTTGTCCCATGAAGAGAAAGTATGGTGGCAAGAAAACACCAAAGAGATGGAGGCATTGTACATTTGTAAATGGGATCACCCCCGAGAAGGGGAGGAGCCATTAGAAAGAAGAAGAGCAACTGTGGCCAAGTTCGACAAGGTCAGAGGTTATGGGACACTCCTTGACTGCCACACTGGGCAGACCATCCTCGTAAACCGGTGAGCAATGCAAAGGCCATATCTCCATAAGAAGTTCTACACCTTGGAGGTGGGTGAAATTGTAGAGTACACCCCCGTCCAGAGCCTTCGTGGAGAGTGGGCTGCAGCGGTCACCAGGCCAACAGCCCCAACACAGCTTCCCTTCAAGTATTTTCCGTCAACGGATTGGGAGTCCGATCCCTTCAACTTGAGGCTGAAAAGGTCTGCTCCTAAAGCCTCCATCAGCGTACTCAAGGAGGAGGAGCCTCAACAGCCAAGTTCATCATCTTCTATGTACAGCAAAGAGCCAAGTTCATCATCTTCTATGTACAGCAAAGAGTTAAGTTCTTCATTCTCTACATACCGTCGAGAGTCAAGCCCTGCTCAAGTTCAGGAAAGTAAGCCCAAATTGCGGGCACCAAAGACTGTACCTAGACCCTCTCAGAGCAATGAGAGTTTGTCTGTTCCAAAGGTACCAACGCACGTACATAGGCCCTCTCGGAGCAATGAGAGTTTGCCTCCTGCACAGGTACCAATGTATGTACCAAGGCCGGCCCTCTTCTGACATGGAGAGTTTGCCTGCTTCCAGGGTACCGACGAAAGAGTCATGGGTCCATCCTAGTTTGGAGATGGTACTCAAGCCCTATTGCCCCACTTTGATCCGGGCTAGAAAGCCTGTGTCCCCTTCTAATGCTGCCATCCACCACTTCATCTTCACCAATGTGGTGTGGCAAAGCTATGTCAATTCCAGACCTGCCTCTGATGTTTGGAGGCACAGAGGAAAAAAGAGAGGCACAACAAGAGTAAAGAAGAATATTCTCTGAAGGGACTTTAACCCCTTAAGGACCCAGCCAATTTTCACTGTAGGACACGGCCATTTTTTGCACATCTGACCACTGTGACTTTAAACATTAATAACTCTGGGAAGCCTTTACCTTTCATTCTGATTCCAAGATTTTTTTTTCGTGACATATTCTACTTTATGTTAGTGGTAAAATTTTGTCGATACTTGTATAATTTCATGGTGAAAAATTCCAAAATTTGATGAAAAAATAGAAAGTTTCGCATTTTTTAAACTTTGAAGCTCTCTGCTCATAAGGAAAGTGAATATTCCAAATAAATTATATATTGATTCACATATACAATATGTCTACTTTATGTTTCCATCATAAAGTTGACATGTTTTTATGTTTGGAAGACATCAGAGGGCTTCAAAGTATAGCAGCAATTTTCCGATTTTTCACAAAATTTTCAAAATCAAAATTTTTCAGGGACCAATTCTGTTTTGAAGTGGATTTGAACGGCCTTCTTATTAGACATACCCCACAAATGACCCCATTATAAAAACTGCACCCCTCAAAGTATTCAAAATGACATTCAAAAGGTTTGTTAACCCTTTAGGTGTTTCACAGGAATAGCAGCAAATTGAAGGAGAAAATTCAAAATCTTCATTTTTTACACTCCCATGTTTTGTAGACCCAGTTATTGAATTTTTACAAGGGGTAAAAGGAGAGAAATCTTTCTAAAATGTGTAACCCAATTTCTCTCGAGTAAGAAAATACCTCATAAGTGTATGTAAAGTGTTCGGCGGGCGCAGTAGAGGGCTCAAAATGGAAGGAGCGACAGTGGGATTTTGGAGAGTGAGTTTTTCTGAAATGCTTTTTGGGGGGCATGTCACATTTAGGAAGCCCCTATGGTGCCAGAACAGCAAAAAAAAAAAACAAAAAAAAAAAACACATGGCATACTATTTTGGAAACTAAACCCCTCAAGGCACGTAACAAGGGGTCCAGTGAGCCTTAACACCCCACAGGTGTTTGACGACTTTTTATTAAAGTTGGATGTGAAAAATAATGTTTTTTTTTCACAAAAACGCTAGTTTACCTCAAATTTAGATTTTTTTTACAAGGGATAATAGGACAAAATAACCCCCAACATTTGTAACCCCATCTCTTCTGAGTATGGAAATACCCCATGTTAGGATGTAAAATGCTTTGCGGGCAAACTACAATGCTCAGAAGAGAAGGAGTCACATTTAGCTTTTGAAAAGCAAAATTTGCTGAAATGGTTTTTGGGGGGCATGTCGCATTTAGGAAGCCCCTATGGTGCCAGGACAGCAAAAAAAAAAAACACATGGCATAATATTTTGGAAACTACACCCTTCAAGGCACGTAACAAGGGGTCCAGTGAGCCTTAACACCCCACATGTGTTTGACACCTTTTCGTGAAAGTTGGATGTGTAAATGATTTTTTTTCCCACTAAAATGCTAGTTTTCCCTCAAATTAAATTTTTTTACAAGGGGTAATATGACAAAATGCCCCCCAAAATTTGAAACCTCATCTCTTCTGAGTATGGAAATACCCCATGTGTGGACGTCAAGTGCTCTGCTGGCGCACTACAATGCTCAGAAGAGAAGGAGCGCCATTGAGCTTTTGGGAAAAAAATTGTTTGGAATGGAAGTCAGGGGCCATGTGCATTTACAAAGCCCCCCGTGGTGCCAGAACAGTGGACCCCCCCATATGTGACCCTATTTTGGAAACTACACCCCTCACAGAATTTAATAAGGGGTGCAGTGAGTATTTACACACCACTGGTGTTTGACAGATCTACATTTTTCATTTTCACGTACCACTGTTCCAAAAATCTGTCAGACACCTGTGGGGCGTAAATGCTCACTGTTCCCCTTATTACATTCAGTGAGGGGGGTAGTTTCCAAAATGGGGTCACATGTGGGTATTTATTTTTTTGCGTTTATGTCAGAACCGCTGTAAAATTGGCCACCCCTGTGCAAATCACCAATTTAGGCCTCAAATGTACATGGTGCGCTCTCACTCCTGAGCCTTGTTGTGCGCCCGCAGAGCATTTTACGACCACATAAGGGTTATTTCCGTACTCAGGAGAAATTGCGTTACAAATTTTGGGGGTCTTTTTTTCCTTTTAATGCTTGTGAAAATAAAAAGTATGGGGCAACACCAGCATGTTAGTGTAAAAAATTTTTTTCCCACTAACAAGCTGGTGTAGCCCCCAACTTTTCTTTTTCATAAGGGGTAAAAGGAGAAAAAGCCCCCCAAAATTTGTAGTGCAATTTCTCCCGAGTACGGAGATACCCCATATGTGGCCCTAAACTGTTTCCTTGAAATACGACAGGGCTCCGAAGTGAGAGAGCGCCATGCGCATTTGAGGACTACATTAGGGATTGCATAGGGGTGGACATAGGGCTATTCTACACCAGTGATTCCTTAATAGGGGGCCTCCAGCTGTTGCTAAACTCCCAGCATGCCTGGACAGTCAGTGGCTGTCCAGAAATGCAGGGAGTTGCGGTTTTGCAACAGCTGGAGGCTCCGTTTTGGAAACACTGCCGTACACTACGTTTTTAATTTTTATTGGGGGGGGGGGCAGTGTAAGGGGTGTATATGTAGTGTTTCATCCTTTATTATGTGTTAGTGTAGTGTAGTGTTTTTAGGGTACATTCGCACTGGCGGGTTACAGTGAGTTTCCCGCTAGGAGTTTGCGCTGCCCAAACTTGAAGCAAGAAGCTTACTGTAAACCTGCCCGTGTGAATGTACCCTGTACGTTCACCTGGGGGGGTAAACCTCCAGCTGTTTCAAAACTACAACTCCCAGCATGTACTGACAGACCGTGCATGCTGGGAGTTGTAGTTTTGCAACAGCTGGAGGCACACTGGTTGGAAAACCTTCAGTTGGGTTCTGTTATCTAACTCAGTATTTTCCAACCAGTGTGCCTCCAGCTGTTGCAAAACTACAACTCCCAGCATGTACTGATCACCAAAGGGCATGCTGGGAGATGTAGTTATGCAACAGCTGGAGGTACGCAACTACAACTCCCAGCATGCCGAGAACGCTGTTTGGGCATTCTGGGATTTGCAGTTTTGCAATATCTGGAGGGCTACAGTTTTAGAGACCACTGCAAAGTGATCTCCAAACTGTGGTCCTCCAGCTGTTGCAAAACTACAAATCCCAGCATTCCCGGACAGCAAATAGCTGTTTGGGCATGCTAGGAGTTGTAGTTTTGCAAGATCTGGAGGGATACAGTTTAGAGACCATTAGATAGTGGTCTCAAACTGTAGCCCTCCAGCTGTTGCAAAACTACATATTCCAGCATGCGCAAACAGCTGTCTGGGCATGCTGGGAGTTGTAGTTTTGCAACATCTGGAGGGCTACAGTTAGAGACCACTTTCTAGTGGTCTCAGACTGTACCCTCCAGATGTCGCTAGGCAACTCACCGGCTTCCGTAGGATCCAGCCGCACGACGTCGCCGCCCGCCGATCTCCGTCGCCCACAGCCTCCGGATCGGTAAGTGGATCTTAGGCGCCGGTCCCTGTTGGGTTTCCCCTTCCTGCCCTGCCTATTGTGGGTGGGCAGGACGGGGAAAACGAAAGTTAACCCCCCCGCCCCCTATCTGCTATTGGTGGTCGCGTCTAGACCACCAAGAGCAGGGATAGGAGGGGTGGCATCCCTGCCACCTCACTCCTATCCCTTCAGGGGGATTGTGGGTGTCATGGACACCCGCGATCCCCCTTCTATTCCGGGTCACAATAGACCCGTAATGACCCGTAATGGCGCAAATTGCAAGTGTGAATTCACTTGCGATTTGCCGCGATCGCCGACATGGGGGGTCTGGTGACCCCCCTGGCCCTTTGCACGGGATGCCTGCTGAATGATTTCAGCAGGCATCCCGGTACGATCCCCACCCGGTGCGCGGCGGGGCCCGGAATTGTCCATGATGTACGCGTACATCATGGGTCCTTAAGTACCAGGGTGTCATGACGTACGCGTACGTCAAGGGTCCTTAAGGGGTTAAAGTAATGTCAGATTGTTTCTTGTGTTAACCACTTTTATTTTGCAGCAACCAAGTTCAAGAATTGTGCCTAGCAGGACTGTGCTAAGATTGTTCCCGTTCAAAGTTCAGCAATGTAACCACTAAGCTTGTGCCTGACTATTAAGTTAAGAGACTCCTAGCCTGTAGGAGATTCATTAAGGACTGTACCCGGTTGAGTTGTGATTAAGGCCGTGTTTACCTTTCCCTTTAATTGAACTCTTAGTGTAGGTGGACTGCTGATCCTTACACACCACTTTGTATATTTTCCTTTAATTGAACTCCTAGTGTAGGTGGACTGCTGATCCTTACACGACTGTTTTATGTATATACCAGCAGCTTCATAAGAACTCTTATGCTAAATGTTGCACTTATCAGGTGAATGCGCCTGAACCATGTTGGAGTGTTGATAATTGTGTAAATTGTGTAGTAAATATGTATGTGGTTCTTGTACACAGGAAGGTATCCTCATGTCTGTGTCCATAAAAAATAGGTAAGGGTTGTACATAGAAAGATAGTCTAATATCTATGTACATAAAAAGTGAGTCAGAGCTGTACACAGAAAATGTTGATGTACTGCACGTGTACACTCAACCCTAAAAACGTAAATGATTCTTGTACATACAAATGTATAGAATGCTAAAGGTGTTTAGTAGTTGCTAAATAGATGACACCCCGGCTCCTCCGAGGGTAGTATTATTGCTGTCGCCCATCGCTAACACCTGTCTCAACAAAAATAATAGGGAAGATTGCCCTTAAAATAGTACTTGCACGAATAGTACTCTAAACTAACTGACTTAAATGTACTACTTCAGTCTTCAGTACATACACAAAAACAAAATATTTCTCACATTCAAGTAACACTTAGGAATTGTAGCATATTGATACCCAATTCCTGCCACTGTTAGGTACACTCATACTTCTTTTCTCTGTATTACGTGTGTGAGATGCTCTGCCTGGCCAGTAGGTGCTCTTGCGAATATAGAATTAGACACGTATTTCTAAGGGTAATCTAGTTGGGTTATTTTGAAGTGCTCTAGGGGTAAGTAGTGTGTAGCCGATAGACCCTAGCAGCCAACCTTACTGTGACCTAGCTTCCTGCTAGCCAGTATAACTTTCGTGTACTAACAGGTAACTTATTGTTGGCAGAAAGAAAAAATGTGTGAGATAATAAAAATGTCTAGTCAGCTTGACGCTAAAGGTATATAGAGCTGTACTAATGTCTAGATAGCCTCATAAAATGTGTAGAGAGCTAATAAAAATGTCTTAGGAGCTAGTAACTAGATGTCAGATAGCTGCCTAATTCTATAGTAAGTTTAATAAAATGTCTAAGAAGCTAGAAACTAAAGGTTAGATAGCTTCATTAATGTCTAGATAGCATTAATGTCTAGATAGTATTAATGTCTAGATAGTACCAATGTCTAGATAGATTTCTTTTGTCTAATCCAGATACTAGTAAGGGTATCAGAGAATGTAAATGTGTTCAATGTTTACTTAGGATGTATAGCAAATTTATAAGTATCATCCTTGTCTAGTCCTAGTTCCTCTGCCTTAGGGGACAGGCGTCGAGGTCGACTTATCTTAAGTAAGGGGGTTTGTGGTGTCCCGGTACCGCATCCTATACGGTATCTGTATAGAGGTCCCCATAGCCGGAGTCCCTAGGACGTCGGGCTCCTTCTTATCTAGTCCGCTCCTTTTCACCTCTCATCTAGGTATTAGTTATCTAACAGTTTATTCAGGATTTATATAAATATAATTGTACAAATGTATATAATTGGTTAATTACCTGTACGGAGCGTAGCAGAATCTGCGGGTCACGTGATCAGGTAAACTCTATGGTTTTTGCTTAAGGACCTTTGGAAGTCCCTATGACGTATTGCACCCATCATTCCTTGTAACGGTGAGTGACAGTTATTCGGACCAATTAAAGCGGCCCCGCCCCTGCCCATATAAGGGAGCGGCGGCCATTGTTAGCTCTCTTTCCTCGTGGGCTGTTGTTAGAGAAGGATCTGTGCTGCTGTCATCAGTGAGTTTAGGTCTGAGCCTTGCGGCGATGGCTGATCATTACAAAACCGTGAGTGTATCAATCCATAAGCACTCTGCAAGATCACCGGACCATATCTATCCCCTAAATCCAGACGGAACTTCACAAATTACCCTGAATTCTGAGACTTATATCAAAAGTCAAGGTCCGCAACAACTGTCAGTCACTGAAGTGTATGGAGACTGTATTGATGAGACTGTTACTGTTCATTGGATGTACCGCAAGCCTTTAAGTAAAGTTTACCCAAGTTCAAGTTCAAATACATTGTGGACCTTCAGTCATTATTTGCATGCACCTATCGTTACTGGGAAGGGCGGCGATAGGCCGGAGATTTACCTCAGCATACTAGCCCTCAGCCTGGCGTCACGAACAATAGGGTAAACCTTAACCCCTGATATACTGAAGCGATACCCTGACTACACTACCCCTACCCCAGAAGCCTACCACACACACACACACACACACACACATATATATATATATATATATATATATATATATATATACTGCTAAAAAAAAAAGGGAACACTTAAACAACACAATGTAACTCCAAGTCAATCACACTTCTGTGAAATCACACTGTCCACTCAGGAAGCAACACTGACAACAGGTGGAAATTATAGGCAATTAGCAAGACACCTCCAATAAAGGAGTGGTTCTGCAGGTGGTGATCACAGACCGCTTCTCAGTTCCTATGCTTCCTGGCTGATGTTTTGGTAATTTTTGAATGCTGGCGGTGCTTTCACTCTATTGATAGCATGAAACGGAGTCTACAAGTAGCTCAGGTAGTGCAGCTCATCCAGGATGGCACATCAATGCGAGCTGTGGCAAGAAGGTTTGCTGTGTCTTTCAGCGTAGTGTCCAGAGCATGGAGACTTTACCAGGAGACAGGCCAGTACATCAGGAGTCGTGGAGGAGGCCGTGGGAGGGCAACAACCCAGCAGCAGGACCATTACCTCTGCCTTTGTGCAAGGAGGAGCACTGACAGAGCCCTGCAAAATGACCTCCAGCAGGCCCCAAATGTGCATGTGTCCACTCAAATGGTCAGAAACAGACTCCATAAGGGTGGTATGAGGGCACAACGTCCACAGGTTGAGGTTGTGCTCACAGCCCAACTCCGTGCAGGACGTTTGGCATTTGCCAGAGAACACCAAGATTGGCAAATTCCCCACTGACGCCCTGTGCTCTTCACAGATGAAAGCAGGTTCACACTGAGCACATGTGACAGACGTGATAAAGTCTGGAGACGCTGTGGAGAATGTTCTGCTGCCTTCAAAATCCTCCAGCATGAACGGTTTGGCGGTGGGTCAGTAATGGTGAGGGGTGGCATTTCTTTGGGGGGCCGCACTGCCCTCCATGTGCGTTCCAAAGGTAGCCTGACTGCCATCTGTACAGAGATGAGATCCTCAGACCCCTTGTGAGACCATATGCTTGTGCGGTTGGCCCTGGGTTCCTCCTTATGCAAGACAATGCTAGACCTCATGTGGCTGGAGTGTGTCAGCAGTTCCTGCAGGAGGAAGGCATTGATGCTATGGATTGGCCTTATTAGGGTATATATATATATATATATATATATATATATATCCTCAAAGAAGTGGAAGCGGCACTCCAAGATCACATCAAAGTAGTGGTTTATTCACTCATCTGTGTAAGCGACGTTTCGGCTTATCAATAAAGCCTTTCTCAAGCATGAATCAACAGTGCAAAAATGGTGTATATATACCCACCCCCCGATTGCACATGCAACAAGGAGGGGGCGTGTGCTCAAAATACAATAACAATAGTAATGAAACAGATCAGAGACCACAATCGGTCATATATAACAATATAAACAGTGAAGGGTGGTGAACCCATATGCAATATTAAGTCCACAAACGTGCGATCATGTGTGATACAATCAAGTAGTGTACATAATATCTTCTAATTGATATCTTGGTCCGGCATCAAGGGCGGCGCTCACCTGTTGACATGAACCTCCTCAGCCAATGGAAGCTCTGCAGTACTTCTCGTGGGTCTCGCTTGTAAACAAAGCTTGTGCGCATGTATCGGAACGTCATATCCGCTATCAACCGGAAGTTGTAGGCGATCATATGTTCGCTTGGAGACGTAATAAGGAATGTCCCCAGCGCATGCGTATAGCTCCGACTTGACTAGATTTTCGCCATCTTTAAAATGGTACCAATAATCACCAACATCTCTTATGACAAAATATATAAGTAAGGTAAGTATGTTACACTGGATGACCATCCTAATTAATCAAAGGCCCAAGGCAGATCATAATCATTATACTTAATAAGGATACATTATAAGAATACAGTATTGTTCATTTTACCAGAGATTGTGTATGGTATGTTCGTCGAAAGGTCCCTTATCTATGGGGCTCTGTTCATTGCATTGTCCTGACAGTTTTGGTGCTATGGCATGAATCTATTATGGCAGGCGCCTTACAAGTTTAAGGGGATCACCTACGCCCTATTGTCAACATCCCTGTCCAGGGGTTATGTGACACTCTTGGGCCTCTTGTGGTGTTTCCCAATTATATCGATTTGCACTGCACTCTCAAGCCAGGACAGTATATCACCCCCTAGGGACAGAAAACTTACTCCCACACACAATCAATCTTTAAATAATGGATACTGCCTGTCAGAGTCATGTCCTAATCTAGGTCTTCCAGTGCAACATAAAATACCTAAAAATTAAAAGATGGGAACACGAGGTCAGCGGAGAAACGAAAAAGAGACCTTTAGATGAGTATCCTCAAATGTATCCATGGCTTGATATGTGTTCAATGTGTCAACGGTGAGTCGCCTTCTTGTGTCCGGACAAAATAATAACGATCTGAAAGTGATAGAAATAATATCCATTAATAAAGTAAACATTTAAAAATATTATAAAAAATGTTATAAAAAATATATAGAAGAAAAATACCCTACTACGGGATTGCTAACATCCACCAACTGGGTGCACCAAGTCGGGCGACTGTGACCTGTATATATCTCAAAGCGTCATCTAATTGAATACACGGACTGGAAAGTCCATGTTTAATCCACCTGGGTACATTGAGCCAAGTTTGTATATCCACATGACCTCTTTTTGTTTAAGAAGTTTAATTCTATTGCCCCCTCGTCTGGGCATCGGAACCTGTTCTAGAATAGAAAATCTTAGTTGATTGATGGCATGTTTTGTTTCAATAAAATGTCTAGGAATCGGGAATTCAGTTTTTTGAGTTCTGATGGAAGATTTATGATTATTCAATCTTATTTTACATTCCGTGCTGGTCTCTCCCACATATAGTAAATTGCATGGACATGTAATGACATATATAACATGGTCTGACCTACATGTGACATGTTGTTTAATTTTAAATTTTTGGAGTGTTTGTGGGTGAACAAAAAATTCTCCTTTGTTCATAAGATTACAGTTGTCACAGCTCAGACAGGGATAACAACCTGGTTTGAGCTGTGAAGCTAGATCAATTTTTTTGGGGGAAATGTCAGACTTGACCAATCTGTCTCTTAGATTGGTCAACCTTCTATATGAAAGAAGGGGAGGATTGGAGAGTTCCGGTATATTGGAATAGGTATGTGACAGTACCGACCAATGTTTATGTATAATTTGTGCAATGTCGCCACTGATGGTATTATATGTGGAGATGAATGGAATTCTCTTCAAATTGTTTTCACGATGTGTAGTTTGTAATAATTGTGACTTATCGATCTCCAAAGCCCTATCATGTTGCTCCTTAACCAATTGTTTGGGATATCCCCTCGAGACGAATTTATTGCTCATCTCCAAGAGTCTCCTCTCTACCTGTATCGGGTCATCAACAATTCTCCTAACCCGCAGGAACTGACTGTAGGGTAAGGATCGTACCATCCTTTTAGGGTGAAGACTATCAAAATGTAACAAACTATTTCTATCAGTATCCTTAACATACAAATCGGTTTTTAATTGATGGTCCACAACATAAACCCAGGTGTCCAAGAATTGGATCCCAGTTCTGGAGTGGACCATAGTAAATTTAATGTCCTGATCAATCTCATTGAGAAAGTTCAGGAATTCAAATAGTTGTCCCTCATCTCCACACCAGATGGCGAAGATGTCATCTATATATCTCCACCACTTCAGCACAAGGCCGAAGTGGTGGGACATATAGACCGACATCTCCTCCAGCTCGGCCATTACCATATTGGCGTATGTCGGGGCCATATTAGACCCCATGGCTGTACCTTTTAATTGGACATAGTACTGATTGTCACACAAAAAATAATTACAAGTGAGTATAATTTCAACTAGACAAAATCCTCCAGCATGAACGGTTTGGCGGTGGGTCAGTAATGGTGAGGGGTGGCATTTCTTTGGGGGGCCGCACTGCCCTCCATGTGCGTTCCAAAGGTAGCCTGACTGCCATCTGTACAGAGATGAGATCCTCAGACCCCTTGTGAGACCATATGCTTGTGCGGTTGGCCCTGGGTTCCTCCTTATGCAAGACAATGCTAGACCTCATGTGGCTGGAGTGTGTCAGCAGTTCCTGCAGGAGGAAGGCATTGATGCTATGGATTGGCCTTATTAGGGTATATATATATATATATATATATATATATGGTGGCCCAGTACAGGAATTGCACCCCTGTATCATTTCTGCCCTGTCAGGTGGACCCCTGGGCCTCCCGTTTTTCTAGGTTCTTTAAACAGTACTAAGTGCCTATGTTATCTAATGTAATGTGTATATATTGTTATGGGCCTTTAAATACTGTTGTCATGTGTTGTAACAAAGGAAGGTACCAGTGACCATGTGACCTATATGGTGACCTATGGGACCCCTCCAGAGTCTCCCCATATAAACCCTGGGAGGAGCCAGCTAGTTAGTCTTATCTTATCTATCAAGACCTAGAGAGAGTGTCTGGTGTCCTAAGGAGACCCAGGGCCTACAACGCAGCCACGTTTCCACTAATCCAGTGCCCCACAGGGGAATGTCAAAACCTGGTAAGCTACATATGGGGTGAAGTCAGTCTAGACAAGTCAGTCAAGATCAGTTTGTACCAAGTCAGTGTGGGCCTGCAGAAAATTGTCCAAATCCAATATAAGTCCCAGCGAACCCTAAAGTCTCTGAAGTCACCGGTCACCTCCTTGGACCTAACTGAGTAAAGCTGCCTACCTCAGTAAAGCTGTTCTTCCGTAACTTGGAAGTGGAGCAAAAAGCGTTGGAGTGTGAGGTGGGGGAACACCGGAGCAGGCTGTGCTATTTTCAGTGGTTGGTATTATTGCCTAGAGTGAACCTAGCTCTATATGTGCTGTTAAGGTCATCTATATAGGCTCAGTGCTATATTGTATATCTACTATATTGTATATATCATTTTTTGTGCTGCCACTATTAATACCAGCACTTTTTTCTGATTTGAGATAATATATTCTGCAGCAATTCAGCACTACAACACTTTAGTGGTCATCTCTGTTTACATTCAATCTATACATATTTGGTGTTCCCCCACTGCTTGTTTTTTAAACCTGTCTATGTGATGTATGTTTTTTATGGGGTGGGATTTTCTTTGGTGTTCTTGTAATATACATGCTTTGTGCACTTAATAAAATGAGATATTTTTCTCATCAATTTTTGTGTATAAATTCTTTAGATTTATGGGGTTTGATTTATGTAGGTTGAGTATGTTTATCACCAGGTACCTGCAAAATAGAGGGGGGGTGTCTGCTGTAGTACCCCCATCATTCAAACTGGAGCCGCTGCAGCACTTCATCAATTCTCTTAATGGAGAATGCTCCTCATTCTTCTTAAAGCAACAGCGCAATCAAAAATCAAAAAGATGTCTGAACCCAGCACCACAGATCAACCGGCACCAGTACCCCTTTATTTCCAGTTATTACCTGCTCCAAAAGCAAGGGTCCTGCCACCCCTGCCTCCAGCAAGTATCAAGAGTCCTGGTGTTTCAACGTCTGCACCGGTATTCATGGGGAACCCTGTCCTTCCCACTTACAATGGAGACCCCTTCACCCTGAGGGATTTCAAAGAGAGGATCCAGAGCTTCTTTGTCTTTTACTCTTTCCCTCCTAATCAACAGGGGCAACTGCTCACGGGACAACTCCAGGGACCGTCACTAGAGGAAATCCGCACCTGGCCAGCCTCCGAGAAGGCGATAGTGGAGCAAATCTTTGAAGGGCTGTACCAGGTATTTGAGTCACATTCTCCATCAGAGATACATCTCCGATTGTAGGAAAGGCGACAAAAGCCAGGTGAGACCTTGAGAGCATATTCTGTAGCCCTACAGAATGCCCTAGAAACTGTCTAGAAGTTAGATGGCATAACTCCCGGGCAGGGCAACAAAGAGTTGATGGACAGATTTATTTACGGAGCCCATTACAAGTGGGACAAGGCCCAACTGAGAATGTTATCAGTCCAACATCCTAATATGTCATTTCCTGCTTTTAAGAGACTTGCTATCCAAGTAATTGACTCTGAGACTGAGTCCAAAGATGTTTGTGCCCCCCTTGCACCCGCACAGGGGCCCTCAGGGGTGACGGTCAGGCCTATACCGCCCCATTCAACTGTTCCGGCCGCAGTCCAAGCAACAATGTTAGTCACTACGGCTTCAGACTTACAGAGTATTAAACAAGACCTTTAACATTTGACTAAGACTATCAAGGAGCCCGCTACCCAGCCTGCTCCACTCTCCTGTGAGCAATCCTTGCCTAGAAAATACTCTTCTGCTCCTGACCCATGTATTCCCAATTACTGTGCTCCTTCACCCGCTAGATATTCTTGGAGTAACAAACCTTTCTGTACTTACTGTAACAAGTCTGGACACTGGAAAATACACTGCTGGGGTTTAAATGGAATTCCCTCAGGGGTCAAGGACCGGCCCTCAGGAGAAAAGTCAGCAGGCTCCACTCCAGAACGACCTTGTTACGCCGAGCGCTCCGGGTCCCTGCTCCTCCCCGGAGCGCTCGCGGCGTTCTCCCTTCTGCAGCGCCCCGGTCAGACCCGCTGACCGGGAGCGCTGCACTGACATTCACTTTATGTCGCCTCCTGCTCCTTTGTAACAGTTATTGTAGAAGGTGTACCTCTAGAGGCATTTATAGATACAGGGTCACAAGTGTCTACCATATCTAAACGTGTTTTCTATCAGCATTGGGATGCTCGTGTATTGTGTGAGCCTGATGATGTTAATTTCCAAGTAGTTGCAGGTAATGGGAGACCAGTCACCAGACATGGATACTGGGAGCATTCAATTGGGTGAACATGTACTTAGCGGGCATGCAGTAATTGTAACCAATGTGACAGATAAGGGGGTCAGCTGAATTTATATTGGGGAGGAACATTATGAGGAATTGTTTCACTGAAAATGCCTTGTATGCCTCTGTTCCCAATATTCCCCCCCTCAGACCAGCAGGCTGTGCACCACCACCTGAAAATCCTACAAGCGGAACAGAAGTTTGCCAACAAGCAAGGAGAGATCTGCAAAGTACGAGTTCAAGACATCAGGTCAGTGACCTTACAACCCAACACTGAACCCATCATATGGTGCCGTGCACGTCCCGAAGTCAATAATTGGGATTATCAGGCCCTGCTTCAACCCATGCAGTTAGAAGATTATCCTTTAGTCCAAGCTGCAAGGAGCCTTGTCATTGTCTCCAATGGAAGGGTCACAGTACGGTTAGTGAACCTGTCTAATTCTGCTACCGTTTTACCCAAGTATACTCCAGTGGCTCAGTTGTACCTCCTAGAGTCCAAGGACATCGTGACAGAGCGTCTAGTGGCCCGACAGCGTGCGGCTCAAGTTAGCGGCGGTGGATCCAGTATTAATACCCCAGAGCCCTGGTGGGCACAGCTCCAGGTTGGAGATGGCACTACCCCACGGGACCAGGTCAATGGAATCATCAATGTTGCCAATGTTATGTCCAGCGCTCCAGCCAGACTTGCTGGCCATGAGCGCTTTCCTTCTCTGCCCTCCTCAGCCAGCGGGGCCGGGATTCGCATGCAAATCCCAGCCCGTCACTCACCTCCGCTCTCTGCTGTCCCTTTCGTCCTCTTGCAGCGCCAGCCTCCTAGGGCGTGTGCACGCTGGAGCTCTCAGATTTAAAGGGCCAATGTGCCCAGAATTATGACATACACCTGCATCTCCTACTAACCCCTGCCAGATCTTTGTTTGCCATTGTGCCCTAGTGAAAGCTATTCAGTGTCTTGCCAGTACCTGACCCCTCAGTTTCGTGCCTTGACCTTCTGCTATCCAGACCACAAGTTGCCGTTTCCCTCCTTTGCCTCGAATCTCCTAAGCCACTTGTGTGGTCAAGTCCTGCCAGGGGTAGCGACCTGGGTGCCGCTTGCTGCAGCAAATCCATCCCGCTTTGCGGCAGGCTCTGGTGAAAACCAGCGGCACCTTAGACTCCGCTCCCTGGCATGGCCCACGTCATCTACCACACAGGTCCAGCGGATCCACTACGACTACTGTGCTACAGCCTACTGCTATGAGTCTTACAGCCAAAAGGTATCATGAAGCTTTCAGCAAACACCCTACAGACTTCGGGAAAACTTCAATGATCCAGGACCGAATCATCACAGACGACAGCCCGCCTATCAAGGAGAGACAGCGTCCGTTTGTGTCAGGCATGTATCAGACTGTCAAGAAGATGCTGGCCGACATGAAGGAGGCAGATGTGATACAAGAAAGTCAGAGTCCCTGGGTGGCGCCACTTGTCCTGGTCAAGAAGAAAGACGGAACTATCTGCTTCTGTGTCGACTACAGGAAACTGAACAATATCACCAATAAGGACGCTTATCCTATGCAAGGATTGAGGAGTCGCTTACGACCCTCGGGTCTGCTGCTTACTTCCCTACCCTGGATTTAACCAGCGGGTACTGGCAAGTGCCCATTGCTGTGAAGGATTGGGAGAAATCGCCTTTGAGAAATCCATGTGATTGTTCTAGTTTAAAAGTATGCCGTTTGGGCTATGTAATGCCCCTGCTACGTTTCAGCGTCTGATGGAAAGGTACCTGGGCCATCTGAATTTCCAAAGTTTCTTATTGTACCTGGAAAATGTCATTGTGTATTCCAAGTCTTACCAGAAACACCTCAGTCATCTGTCAGACGTCTTTGTAGTCTTGATCAAGCATGGGTTGAAGATCAAACCCTCATAGAGTCACTTGCTCAAACGTCAAGTCCATTACTTGGGCCACATTGTCAGTGCAGAGGGAGTTCAGCCAAATCCTGAAAAGGTTGATGCTGTCAAGAACTGGCACACTCCGCGCACGGTCAAAGATGTCAGGAGCTTCTTGGGATTCGCCAGTTAATACCGCTGCTTCATCCCACACTTTGCCCAAATTGCAGAACCCCTCACAGCTCTCTTATGGAGTACGGCGAAGGAGAATTACAATGGAAGACTACCTATTGAATGGTCCGAAGAGCAAGAGACAGTGTTCTGAGCTCTTAAACATCTGCAGTCAGAACCACCCATCTTGGCGTATCCAGACTACAGTCAGCCGTTCCTGCTATATACTGATGCCAGTTTTGAAGGTCTGGGAGCTGTCCTGTCCCAAGTCCAAGATGGACAAGAGAGAGTGATTGCCTACGCCAGTCGTAACCTGCGAAGAGCAGAGAAGAAAGATGCCATTTAAATCTCGTTAAAATTGGAACTTCTTGCCCTGGTGTGAGCTGTGACAGAAAAATCCAAAGATTATTTGGCTGCCACACCATTTACTGTCTACACGGATAATAACCCGTTGGCCCACCTAAACACTGCCAAGTTGGGTGCCATTGAACAGTGATGGGCTTCAAGATTAGCTAATTACAGCTTCACCATCAAGTAGTGGCAAGAAGTGGTAAGTCAAACGTCAATGCCCATGTACTGTCTCGGATGACCCCCTTGCGAAGAACCACCTGTTGAAGATGTGTGGGAAGACGTGGAGATGCCCCCATTTTATCAGCGGTTTGTGGACCACAATGTTGTGACCACCCTCATGGATGGTGAACCTAGATCCGAAAAGGTTTAAGAAGACCTGTACACCTGGAAGATTCTCCAAGATTAAAGTCAAGTTATGGGGGATCTGTTGGACTACCTTCTGGCGAAAAAGGTACCAACCCGTCTACGCCGGGCCCAGTGTGACTATGAGTTGAAACATCTGTGGCAACAGAGGAAGCGACTGTTTGTGCACAAAGGACTGTTGTACCGAAATTCTTTGGATCCGGTCTCTGGTGATCGACTTAATCAGGTTCTGGTTCCCGAAGAGATGCGGTGATGGTCCTCAACGCTTATCATGACCAGTTGGGACACTTTGGAGTCCACAAGACCAAAGCCATTGTCAGGCGAAGATTCTACTGGATTGGAATGTGGAGCGACATTGAGAAATGGTGCAGTGAATGTTCTGTCTGTAATGTCACCAAGAATGTGAGCAAGGACGTAAGAGCACCCCTCCATTCCATCCAGAGTGACAGACCCAACCAGTTGGTCGCTCTAGACCATGGGAAATTGTCTCCTACCTTGTCTGGGTATACCTATGCTCTCACCATGGGGGATCCCTACTTCAAATGGGTCATCGTTGTACCCGTCAAATATCTCACAGCCAAGAAAGCGGCCCAGATGTTCTACTCTAAATGGGTTTAGGTCCGGTCACAAAACCGGATACAGGGCAGAAATTAGCCGACCGGAGTCACTGTTTGACTCCGGTCTGCTCATTAAAGTAAATGGATTTCAGCGCCGTTCCAGCTGGGGGACAGGAGCAGACGGTTTTCCCCTCCCCCAGCCAGATCCGGCAACCGTAGGCTGCAATCATGGTTTTATATGCAGTATAACACGTACAGTGACAAAGCTACTGTGTATATAGGTAACTTTCTCAAGTGTTGTCAAAATTAAAAACAAAAAATGTGTATTTACTAGTCTAATGTTATGGGGCGAAGTACCTAAAATCCGAAGGGCCCCATGAGCACAGGCATTTGGTTAGAAAGCCTCCGGCAGCCCGATCTGAACCAAATATTATGTTTACGTCTCATCCTCCCAATTCCAAAACCCTAAAAACAAAATGGAGCATGTAAAGACGTTAATTGCAATGCCACATGGACTCTTTCCCCAGTTCGTCAGCCCTGTGAAGGACATTAATTCCAATGCCCCAGGAACTGTTCCAATTGTTGCTACCCGGCCTCAGTGGCCACTTCATATTCGTCCACCCTCCAGGACTGGGCGCCGAGGACGGCTGTTGTTAACATGGGGAGTTTGTGGTGGCCCAGTACAGGAGTTGCACCCCTGTACCATTGCTGCCCTGTCAGGTGGACTCTGTTTCAGTGACCCCTGGGCCTCCCTTTCTTCTATGTTCTATAAACAGTACTAAGTGCCTATGTTATCTAATGTAATGTGTATAAATTGTTATGTGCCTTTAAATACTGTTGTCATGTGTTGTAACCAAGGAAGTTACCAGTGATCATGATGCCTATAGGGCGACCTATGGTACCTCTCCAGAGACTCCCCCATATAAACCCTGGGAGGAGCTAGCTAATTAGTCTTATCTGAGCTACAGTAAAGTCAAGACCTAGAGAGAGTGTTTGGTGTCCTGAGGAGACTCAAGGCCTACCATGCAGCCACGCTTCCACTAACCCAGTGCCCCACAGGTAAACGTCAAAACCTGGTAAGCTACATACGGGGTGAAGTTAGTGTGGTAGAGGGTATGAGATGCAAGCAGATGGAATTACCCTAGGGGCAAATGGCATTAACCCCTTGTATTTGTGACACCAGGGCGGGATTTATCCTCAATACCACCCGAAGGTATACAGCTGGATCCTGGGCTAGGCATGGGGGGGGGGGGGCAATAATGACTCCAACGTCAAGTTACGGACAACGTAGCTTTACTGAGTGACAGATGGTACAGTCTAGACAGTTCAGCCAGGGCCCACGAAGGTGACCAGTGACTTTAGAAACCTAAAGGGCTTGCTGGGACTTGCAATAGATTTGGAAAATTTAAGTGCAGGCCACTCTGACTTGACAATAGATGACTTGACTTGAGACTGACAATGCTGTGGTTGTAGCTTACTTGTAGGATTGTGGCTGCTGGACTGACTTGAGGCCTCCTATGGACTCCAGACACACTCTAGGACTTGACTGCACTACAGCTCAGCAGAAAGAGAGCAAAGAGACTCTTCTCAGGGCTTTTATATGGGGGACTCTGGTGGGGTCCCATAGGTCACCCTTAAGTCACATGGTCACTGATACCTCCTGGGTTGCACTCACATGACAATTATGACTCAACTCAGCCCATTAGGACTGGGTAAAAAGGTCCACTTGTTTGGACCTTTTTACCCAGTTCTAATGGGCTGAGTTGAGTCATAATTAACGTATGTTAAGTCCACCCCCCCCCATTTGGATCATTGATCCCTTGGATCTTAATGTTCATCTGATGATCACATGTTAACCTCTCTTAAGGTAATAACACCTTCTATATGCATTATACAGTATAACACATGGCAAACAATATATGCACAAAGGGGCAGATGTAAGGGGGCCCAGGGGACACTGTAAGGAGGCTGCCTGACAGGGCAGCAAGGGTACGACTCCCCTACTGGGCACAACTCCCCTACTGGGCCACCACATCAGTCTAGTCAAGTCAGTCAATATAAGTTTGTACCAAGTCAGCGTGGCCCTGCAGCAAATTGTCCAAATCCACTATAAGTCCCAGCGAGCCCTAAAGTCTTTGAAGTCACAGGTCACCTCCTTGGACTTAACTGAGCTGTCAGTAAAGCTGCCGTTGTTCCTTAACTTGGCGTCAGAGTCATTACTTGCCCCGTGCCTAGCCCAGGATCTAGCGGCATACCTTCGGGTGGTGCAGAAGTTAAACCACGCCCTGGCGTCACAAATACAAGGGGTTAACCTCATGGTGTGAAAATGTAAAATATTATGATTCTTCTTTTTATACATTTTAACCCCTTAAGGACTGAGCCCTTTTTCACCTTAAGGACTCGGCCATTTTTTGCAAATCTGACCACTGTCACTTTAAACATTAATAGCTCTGGAATGCTTTTAGTTATCATTCTGATTCCGAGATTGTTTTTTCGTGACATATTCTACTTTAACGTAGTGGTAAAATTTTTTGGTAACTTGCATCCTTTCTAGGTGAAAAATCCCAAAATTTTATGAAAAATTTGAAAATTTTGCATTTTTCTAACTTTGAAGCTCTCTGCTTGTAAGGAAAATGGATGTTCCAAATATTTTTTTTTTATTCACATATACAATATGTCTACTTTATATTTGCATCATAAAATTGATGAGTTTTTACTTTTGGAAGACACCAGAGGGCTTCAAAGTTCCGCAGCAATTTTCCAATTTTTCACAAAATTTTGAAACTCGCTTTTTTCATGGACCAGTTCAGGTTTGAAGTGGATTTGAAGGGTCTTCATATTAGAAATACCCCATAAATGACCCCATTATAAAAACTGCACCCCCGAAAGTATTCAAAATGACATTCAGTAAGTGTTTTAACCCTTTACGGGTTTCACAGGAATAGCAGCAAAGTGAAGGAGAAAATTCACAATCTTCATTTTTTACACTCGCATATTCTTGTAGACCCAATTTTTGAATTTTTGCAAGGGGTAAAAAGGAGAAAATTTTTACTTGTATTTGAAACCCAATTTCTCTCGAGTAAGCACATACCTCATATGTCTATGTAAAGTGTTCGGCGGGCGCAGTAGAGGGCTCAGAAGGGAAGGAGCGTCAAATGGTTTTTGGGGGGCATGTCACCTTTAGGAAGCCCCTATGGTGCCAGAACAGCAAAAAACCCCACATGGCATACCATTTTGGAAACTAGACCCCTCGGGGAACGTAACAAGGGGTAATGTGAACCTTAATACCCCACAGGTGATTCACGACTTTTGCATATGTAAAAAAAAAAAAAAAAATTTTTACCTAAAATGCTTGGTTTCCCTAAAGTTTCACATTTTTAAAAAGGGTAATAGCAGAAAATAACTCCCAAAATCTGAAGCCCAGAAAACACCCCATATGGGGGTAAAAAGTGCTCTGCTGGTGCACTACAGGTCTCAGAAGAGAAGGAGTCACATTTGGCTTTTTTGAAGGAAATTTAGCTCCGGGGGCATGCCGCATTTAGGAAGCCCCTATGGTGCCAGGACCGCAAAAAAAAAAACCACATGGCATCACATTTTGGAAACTAGAGCCCTCGGGGAATGTAACAAAGGGTTAAGTGAACCTTAATACCCCACATGCGTTTCACGACTATTGCATATGTAAAAAAAAAAAAATTTACCTAAAATGCTTCTTTTCCCAAAAACTTTACATTTTTAAAAAGGGTAAAAGCAGAAAATACCCCCCAAAATTTGAAGCCCAATTTCTCCCGAGTACGGCGATACCCCATATGTGAACCTTAACTGTTGCCTTGAAATACGACAGGGCTCCAAAGTGAGAGCGCCATGCGCATTTGAGGCCTAAATTAGGGATTGCATAGGGGTGGACATAGGGGTATTCTACGCCAGTGATTCCCAAACAGGGTGCCTCCAGCTGTTGCAAAACTCCCAGCATGCCTGGACAGTCAACGGCTGTCCGACAATACTAGGAGTTGTTGTTTTGCAACAGCTGGAGGCTCCGTTTTGGAAACCGTGGCGTACCAGATGTTTTTCATTTTTATTGGGGAGGGGAGGGGGGCTGTGTAGGGGTATGTGTATATGTAGTGTTTTTTACTTTTTATTTTATTTTTTGTGTTAGTGTAGTGCAGTGTTTTTAGGGTACAGTCGCACGGGCGGGGGTTCACAGTAGTTTCTCGCTGGCAGTTTGAGCTGTTGCAGAAAATTTGCTGCAGCTCAAACTTGCAGCCCGATACTTACTGTAAGCCACCGCCCATGTAAGTGTACCCTGTACATTCACATTGGGGGGGGGGACATCCAGCTGTTGCAAAACTACAACTACCAGCATGCGCTGACAGACTGTACATGCTGAGAGTTTTAGTTTTGCAACAGCTGTAGGCACACTGGTTATGTATCACAGAGTTTGTGACCTTACTCAGTGTTTCAAAACCAGTGTGCCTCCAGCTGTTGCAAAACTACAACTCCCAGCATGTACGGTGCATGGTGTAAGGTGACTGCTGGGAGTTGTAGTTTGCAACAGCTGGAGGCACACCGGTCGTGAAACACTGAGTTAGGTAAAAAAAAAAACTCTAAGTTTCACAACCAGTGTGCCTTCAGCTGTTGCAAAACTACAACTCTCAGCAGTCACCGACAGCCAACGGGCATGCTGGGAGTTGTAGTTATGCAACCAGCAGATGCACCACTACAACTCCCAGCATGCACTTTAGCTGTTTGTGCAAGCTGGGAGTTGTAGTTATACAACAGCTGAAGGTACACTTTTCCATAGAAAAAATGTGCCTCCAGCTGTTGCAAAACCATAAGTCCCAGCATGCCCATAAGGGAATGCTGGGAGTTGTGGTGGTCTGCCTCCTGCTGTTGCATAAATACAGCTCCCAGCATGCCCTTTTTGCATGCTGGGAGCTGTTGCTAAGCAACAGCAGGAGGCTGTAACTCACCTCCTGCTGCTGCTTCTTCATCGCAGGAAAGTTCCTCGCCGCCGCCTTCGCTCCTGGGGCCCCGATCCCAACATGGACGCCGGGGATCGGGGTCCCCAGCACCCGGGGTCGTCTTCCGTCAGAGACGGCCCCGAACAGCCAGTAATTCCGGGTCACTGGGTCACTGGAGACCCGATTGACCCGGAATCGCCGCAGATCGCTGGACTGAATTGTCCAGCGATCTGCGGCGATCGTCGACATGGGGGGGTCATAATGACCCCCCTGGGCGATGTGCCAGGGTGCCCGCTGAACGATTTCAGCAGGCATCCGGCTCCGGTCCCCAACCGGCTAGCGGTGTGGACCGGAATTCCCACGGGCGTATGGATACGCCCTCGGTCCTTAAGAGGTTAAACATTTCTTCCAATGTTATATTTTAATGTTGGAAAATCAAAGGTAGAGTGAACTTTGCATCAGAATTTTTTATGAAAACATGAAAATGTAGATTAAATCCCCCACCGTGTCCACTTTTGCAAAACCGGAGTGCATCGCGTAAACTTTTGCTCCTTTTTATGTTAACTCCTTCCAAATTTTTGTGTGATTGTTTGCTGCCGAATATTTGGCACGAAAATCAGTTAAAAAGTCAGGCAGAAATCACGCTTTATTTTCAATATGTCCCCCATTGCATGTGAAGTTTATTTTTTCTGCAGCTAGGATTTATCTCATCCGTCTCTTCCGTCTCAAAGGATTTATGTGTTTTTTTTCACGTAACTTTGGCGCAATACTTTGGCGCAGTGTCTTTTTGCACCAAAGTTTGGCACATCTTCTCCACTGTCATTTTTACAACTTTCTCAAAATCACACGGTCCTGTGTGGGATTTTAACTTTAGTCAGTAATTCATAATTTGCGCCAATCAATCTTTGGCGCAATTTTGCGCCTTTAGTTTTTTTTTTTGGGCGCAAATCACCGCCAGGAAATTTTGCACATGGAAAACACACTGCGCAATACTATCCTGCGACATAGTTGTCTCTGAGGAACCTTCACCCTCCGCTGAGCCAGCATTGGACATGGCCACACAGGCTCAGGAAAGGTAAGCACTAAAGCAGCGGTCTCCAACCTTTTGACCTCCAGATGTTGCAAAACTACAACTCCCAGCATGCCCGGACAGCCAACGGCTGTCCGGGCATGCTGGGAATTGTAGTTTTGCAACATCTGGAGGTCCGCAGGTTGAAGACCACTGCACTAAAGTAACTAGAGATGAGCGAACTTACAGTAAATTTGATTCGTCACGAACTTCTCGGCTCG